>NC_084516.1:13882554-14182554 GCF_024500385.1 Phyllopteryx taeniolatus | reverse complement strand
TCAAATATCACACTGTCGAGGAACTTTTGACGTCAATTTTCTTCCTTTGGCAATCCATGTTTTTTTTTTGTTTGTTTGTTTCTGCTTGATTTTTTTTTAATTTTAAATAATGCTCTTTGCTTTTACGTACCTATTTTTGTGCAGTTTGCGAGTCTCTCATTTGGCTGTTTGGAAGTACGCAGATCCAAAAATTCAATACTTGGATGATGAGATTGACTACAAGGATCCCTGCAAAGCTGGTAATAGCAATTGAGCTCATCTTTGAGTATAATGTGTATTTTCTTTTCTTAATACAGTTTAATATATTGCAAAAAGGTTGGAATTGAATAGCTGTATCATTCTGCTCAGACATTGCGTACTTTAAGACTTACTTTTTGGTATATAAACGTAATAAAACAACCTTTCTTGAGACGTTATCGACTTTACCTACATTAGGTAAACCTGCAAAATCTAATGAGATCCAATATATTGTAAGAGTTGTATCACAAATTTTGTCTTTCTTTACAAAGGTGATAATGTTCAGTTTTGATTAACACTGTAAGAGTAGGTTTAGGTATTCATTGAAAATGCCCCTCTCGTGTAATTAAGTAAGTTAACCAAAACAAAATACTTCCTCTACTATAAATTGCTCTTATCTCTGAGTGTAGCACCAAAATTGACATTTACATCTGACATGTATGTAATCAAGTCATAGCATTATTCATTAAAAAGTTACATTATGACGACTACGACTCTATCGTATAATAATCAATTTACTATAAAAATTTTAAAGTACAATAGATAATTTTAAGGTATAATAGGCCAAACACTGAAAGGTCCCCTTTCATCACTGTTTTTGTATTTAATTTTGATCATATTTGCTGCCCTTTTATCTGGTTTGCATGATATTTACTTGAGATGCCCAAATTGTCACTTTTGAAGCTATTCGAGTTGATCAATTCCACCTGGCACTTGAGATGTTCAAATTTCTCATTATTATGTAACTTGTAAATGAGTTTTGCTCTGATTGGATCACTCATCTTCCCTTACTTAAATATGGAAAACAGCTTGCGTCTGATTGGTCCATATCACGGCATCCGCCAGATCGATGTTACATCCTTCGAGGCCTCGTTCAGACTCGAATCCCCACACTAGTTTGATCGTCGGATTTATTTATACACATGGAACGCACATTCAAATGCAGTCTATATCTATACATGTTGTTTCATAACAAAACTTAACTATATTTGTCATTTTCAATATCACTGTAGAGGATGAAATAGCGAAGCTTGCATGCATTGTCACCTGCGCTGGTCATCGCGGCCAGTTCAATACACATGAATGGGAGCAGATGACGAGCTCAAAATAAATTCCCCCTTCTCTTATCTCACCCACATCCAATTTCAGCCAGCTCGCGTTCTCTATTAGTGGGCCAAAAAGCTAACGCTTGGTGAACTGGCCAATCACTTCACAATGATTTATACACACTGAACACGCACTCGCCTCACCTGCGTCACACCAACATGCTACCTTGGTCCTTTTCAGCGGCGAGAGAGTGCTCCACAGCACTCTTGCCGTACTGTGAGAAGCCGCGGGGGGCGGGCGTCGCCGTGGCGGCGAAGAGCGCTCTCCTCGGCAGCTCGCTGGGGAGGACCGGCGAGAGTGCTGCGGAGCGACGCCATTGCTGGTGACAATGAATGCATGCTTCGTTATTTCATCCACCACAGTTACATTAGATATGACAAATATAGTTAAGTATTGTTGTAAAACACAACACATCTCTACTTAATAGTATTTGAATGGCCCTGCAGCAGCTGAAACTCGCTCGCTTAAAACCTGGAAATGCCGTGCTGCCATTCAGCTGAATTGAGTGGGCGGGTAAGAGCCACCAAGTGGTCAGATATAATATATACTGTAAATATATGAATACAGTATAATTACCACCACTATGTCACGCTGTCAGCAATTTCAAACAAGCGGCTTTGGTGTTCAAAGGCTTTTGCATTCAAACGACAAACAGTATAGATGTCAACCTTAAACCATGTCACAGACACATTTTGACCTATGTTATGCATAAAACAGTAGACAAAAGAGATTCTGATGGAAGGGGACCTTTAATTAGTCAATTATGGTGTCTCAAGTTGATTCGGGGTTCCTTTCCATTCGTGACTTCCTGTAAAACACACCAACACTCTTCTCCACAATAGTTGCCTGGAGACTGGAGGTCACTGAGGCCAGGCTGGAGCAGCAGTGGTAGCCTGGAAGAATCCCTATTGGCTTCACGGCATGGGCTGCGCGCATACTGCAGGATTGACAAGTCATTAACGCTCACCATTTGCATGAGTGAATTTGCTTGAAAAAAATGGGCCATTCCGTCTTTGCATTGTGACATTTCACCTTATCAAAAGTTGTTACACAGATGGACTATTGGAATTATTTCAGCCACATGACATATTTATTCTTTCAGGATGTGTGATCATATTAATGGAAATAAATGTTAATCACACAGTGCACATTTTGTTAGGGACAAGTGCTCAATCTGATCTCCAATATAAGAGCTGTATCAGAAATTCGACCTTCACAAACACACTGAAAACAAAACGAAAATAATATAGTGTTAGAGTGAAGTCACAATCTTACAGGAAAAAATTATTAGCTAGCATGTCATATTTTAACAGTACATTTCAAAATCGGCCCACATTGTAGTTAAAAAAATAAAGTTTTATCCTGAAGGTATTTTACTTTTTTTTTTTTTTTACACGAAAATACATACTTTTTTTTTATCTTAAGATGACTACTTTAATTTAATTTGGAATTCCCCTCTTGCTTTTCCCTTTGGTCCTTTGCTCAAATTATTCTATCATGAAATGGTTCAAATGCTGTG
This sequence comes from Phyllopteryx taeniolatus, assembly GCF_024500385.1. NCBI lineage: Eukaryota > Metazoa > Chordata > Actinopteri > Syngnathiformes > Syngnathidae > Phyllopteryx > Phyllopteryx taeniolatus. The sequence goes on along the minus strand of NC_084516.1, from coordinate 14,179,691 downwards.
TAGTTTTTTTTTTTTTTTTAATGGGGCTGAAAAAAGAAGATTGATGATGATGGCAGATCCTCCAAAGTTATCCACAATTACACAAAACTAAACCAAACAAAATAGTTCTTGATAAAGTAGATTAAAGATGTCAAAGTATTGAAACCGCCAACCGTTTCTTTTGGAGGGAAAAGGAGTCCATTTGAAGTGCAGCTTTTATTCACAGCAGTGGACGATGCCCCAGGCAATCATCTGCATCTTTTACAGCGGAAGCCAACATTTAAAGAGAGAAAATATTTTTGTGATTTTTACTATGGGATCACACTGATTGGTGTTTATAAAAATCTTTTAACTGTACCCTGCAGCTGCCTTTTTGGGAGACATTGCCTTGGATGAAGAAGAACTGCTCATGTTTAAAGACACCCTCAAAACAGAAAGTGCTCAACTGAATCAGACAGCTTCAGGTATAATATTCAGGGGTGCACTGATACCGCGATACTGGACGTCTGTACTTGGACTCGAAAAAAATGCTCCGTTATTACACACCTATACCACTTTCCAAGCTTGACATATAACTTATGGGCAGGTGGAGTAGAAGTCATGTTAGCCATGTGGAGATACTTTAAGGGCCCGGATGACAACACTTTTCGGCAATTACAAATTATGCGCTTCAAAATGGCTGATGAACTCCTGAGACACTCCATAACTGAAATGCCTTGTGTTGCAGGCCATTTTTACGTGACATGGGTGGCAAGACTGTTAAAAAGCAAACAAAAAAACCATCCATTCGGATGTTAAAATGTCAGTAATGACAAGTTGATACTCCAAAAAGTGTTATATTTGAGTGAAACCTATACCATGTGTTGTGTTTTGTACTTTTGAGCAATATTTGACATTTGAATCACAATAGCAAGACTGTATCAGCGAGTACTCAAATCTAAGTACTTGTACTCATACTGGGTCTGAAAAAAAGCGTTATCGGTGCATCCCTGATGATACTTTATGTTTATGATGATGATTTTTAAATCTGGTTGTGTCCAAATTCAGTTGCTGATTTCTTTCACTTTCTCTGTAGTTAACATCTCCACTTCCAATGAGATAGTCAGAAGTAAGAGAGCAGCAGGTAAACAGCGCTACCGTCAGCATAACAGCGGAAGGAGGACAAGGAGGGTGAGGGCAGCCACCTCCAGATCTGAACGGATTTGGCCCGACGGCATCATACCGTACGCGATCAGCAGTAATTTCAGTGGTAGGTTCCGGCTGACGATGACCGCCCCATCTTGGAGCAGTCAAACTCTGATTCAGAGTTTCTTTGTAGGTAGTCAGCGGGCCATTTTCCGTCAGGCCATGCGTCATTGGGAGAAGAACACTTGTGTAATATTCACGGAGAGGACGACTGAAGAGAGCTACATTGTTTTCACATACAGACCTTGCGGGTGAACTGGATGACCTCTTTAATCTAAGTGTAAAGCGGGCCAAGTTTTTGCTGTTTAAAGATGCAATCTACAGGCTGGGGCCCTGAACAGTGTCTCCTCCTGCAGGTGTTGTTCCTACGTGGGAAAGAGAGGCGGCGGTCCTCAGGCCATCTCTATAGGGAAAAACTGTGATAAGTTTGGCATTGTGGTGCATGAACTCGGCCACGTGATTGGTTTCTGGCATGAACACACGAGGCCAGACCGTGACGAGCATGTGAGCATCAACAGAGACAACATTCAACAAGGTACTTAATGGAAATTTGACTGCATTGAAATGGACCTGAGCCCTAGATGTTTCCGCTATGTCCACTGACTGGCTGCACATAAACAGGACAGGAGTACAACTTCCTGAAAATGGAACCGGGCGAGGTTGACTCACTTGGTGAGGTGTACGACTTCGGCAGCATCATGCATTACGCCAGGAATACGTTCTCCAGGTTTGCACAGAATTCTGCTGAATATTGCATTGCGCATTGGTGCTCAACATTTTCACACCATTTACCACCTCAAACAATACTAAGCTCTCCAAGTACCACCATCGAGGCCAACATTCAAATATAGTAACATAGTAGCCCTAAGTGTTAATCAAAAATGAGGCACGTTTTAGTCCCCCAAAAATATAATCCACTGAAACATTACGCGCAGTTTGAAAATCAACACAACACTTAAATATAGGAAAGTAAAAAAACGGTACTTATATAATGATTCAAAATATTCCTAAATAAATGTTTGAAAACAGTTCTAATACATTAAATCCAAATTAGTTTTGTGCTTAAAATACAACTGAACTGTACTGAACAAATCGCTGGCGTTGGGCCGAAACCTCCTCTGTCCAAATTGGGTAAATTTCCAAATTTTTCTAAAATCTATACTATTTGCCAGTACCCACGTGTGTGTTATTTTTACAAATTATAGAGCGAAGTAATGTGTTGAAAATGGCTTTATGGAGCAACAAACATGACATTCTTTGGGGAGGGGTTCCTGAAAAGTGATGGTTTTGGAGGTATGAGGATTACGCCTGACACCAGCGAAATATACTTTACTGGATTAAAAAAAAAAAAAGTTTAAACCACTGTAAAATTATGTGCCGTTTCAAAATATTATTTAGTGATTCCTCGCATAGCACTAGCACTTTGAGAATCACCGCATGAATGAGTTTTACCTCTCTCACAACTTCATAACTTAATCTTATATTTCCTCCTTCCTTGTTCCTTGTTTGCAGGATTATGCAATAATTGCATGATCACATTACTGAAAAAAAACAAAACAAAAGACTGTTTCGAGCTGGATAGGTGACCAGGACCTTTTAATTTATCAATGTGAAAAGTCAAGTTTTCTCACCAGTCTGCATTGCACACAACCACCACCAACATGACTGGACGACTTGTTTACTTGTGCTGCATTCAAGCTTCCTGTGAAGTCTGAAATATCATCCTTGGTCCAATCTCTCACTAGTATCATCATTTTTGGATGTCCTTGATCATTTGTCTATTTTTTTCAATCAAATAACCTAATCCTTACTCATGGTATATTTGTTCACTGGTCTGATGTACGTGCAGGCAGCGTGGGTTCCGTTCCTATTCAGTGACGGTCCTTTGTGTAGACTGCTTTTCGCCCCAAAGTCAGCTGGGATAGCTTCCAGCTCTCCGCGACCCTAAACAGTACAAGCAGTATAGAACATGAATGAACAAATAACAATGCAGGAAGAATATAGTTATCTACATACTAGTATCTCCGCAAAATTGGTCGTGTTGACTTATGTTATCTAGTATAAGTCACGAATGAATACAGTTTATCTAGTCTTTTCAAGAATTCAGTCTCTTTGGGTGCTGCTGCTGTTGTGTGACGTCAGTTGATTACTGTACATCTCAGTGGAGTCATGATGGTATATCAATTTTCTCTCAGGTTTGTGACTCCAGACTTGGAGTGGCATGTCGATGGTCTTTTCCCAGCTGGAAGGCATTCAGCACAATAACCTATTTGTTGGGATGGAAACATAATGTACACCAGTTGCCCCCCCCTCCAAGCCAGATCTTTGCTAGCTTCACATTAACTATGGACAATATTGATCTTCATAGCCAATGTTCTGTCCAGTACGTGTTTTTCCCCTGTTTGCTTTACTGTCATTTTTGTTGTTGTTGTTGTGAGTCATTTAGGCAAGCCAGGCTAAATAAAGGCACAGCATTGCAGGCTTTGTTCAGTAATTTGAGCTGGAGTGGCCGTTTTTACCTCTGGCATTCAGGGACGCGCTTCACTGAACTGACTGGCAAAGGCCAAAAGCCCCCATTCAGAGCCCGGTGTTTGCACATGCCTCCCATTCATGGGCGCATCACCATGGGAACCACACAAGAGTAAGCCCTGAACCTGCTGAGAGATTATCAAAAGATTATCAATAAAGCAACAAGGGCTTCTGCATGTAAGACACCGATTATTCTTTTGGTGTGAACCCTCTAATTGCTCACTTGTAATTGTTGTTGTTGTTGTTTTGACACAGAAGTGTTTTCTTGGACACGATCTTGCCCCGTTATGATGTCAATGGAGGCCGGCCCTCTATTGGACAGAGGCTCAAGCTTAGCAAAGGGGACATTGCGCAAGCACGCAAACTCTACAAATGCCCAAGTAAGAGTTGTTGAGCTTTAAAATAATAATAATAATAATAATAATAATCAAATAATCAAACATTCATCATTCATTCAACTAAAGTGATATTATGTGATTATGACAGGATGTGGGGAGACTTTGCAAGACAGTGCTGGAAATTTCTCCTCCCCTGATTTCCCAAATGGTTACTCTGCACACATTCATTGTGTATGGAGGATCTCTGTCACACGTGGAGAAAAGGTGATCATATATATAATCTTATTCGATTTGACTGACTGATGATTTTTATTACACTGGTCAATAACAAATTTATTGAAGATTCTTTCGCTGATTTAGGATGATTTTGATGCTGAATCCAAATATCACATTGGCTTTGTTCAATCAGGTCAACTTTTTGAACTATGGCCACATGGTTTTGTTTACATGTACTTTCGCTGGAAAGGTACATGCCCTGAATTGGGTGACGTAACATTCAATTTACAGGTAGTTACTTTTATCAATGTCTACTGTGCAATTTACATTAAGCAAAGTTTGTAATATTTGATTAATAACCTGTTAACAACTTGGCATAAAACCCTGACCTGAAGAAAAATGGATGTCATTTTCAGATTCAGCGATGCAAAATTGTCCTAAATCAGTTGAAAAAACAAAGACAGCTTTCTTTCTTTTTTATTTATTTATTTAAACCCAGTGTTTTAGTTCCCAAAATGTGGTACATATAATGCAATCCAATACAAGAGCTGTATTAAAACGTATACAGAAAGTGTATTCTGTATTTCCGATACAGCTCTTGAATTGAATTGTGTGGTTAGTGAACGTAAGAAAAACGCATTCTTTATGCCTTGAACTTACAGTGGAACGAACGTCTGGCGTCAAACAGTCATTTCCAGGACACTGTTCAACTTCTGATTTACAGTATTTGTATTTTGCAACAAAAAATTCCCAGAGGAAATCATTGAAATTGGACATATCTGTTTTTGGCTCGGGCAGCATGGTGATACAGTGTTCAGCACTTCTGCCTCACAATTGAGAAGTTCTGAGTTGGTATCTTGGCATGTTTTCCTGAGTTTTTCAAAACATGTATGTTAGATTCATTGAAGACTCTAAATTGTCCACAGATGTGAATGTTTGTTTGTCTAAACGGTATGTGCCCTGCAATTGACTGGCGACCAGTCCAGGGTGTAGCCCACCTCTTGTCCAAAGTCTGGGATAGGCTTCATCTCACCCGTGATTCTCATAAACACAAGCGCAAAACAATCGGGAGAGGTGGATGTTTCAGTGTCATACTGTCACCGTATGCCTTGCGCAACAACTCCAGACAGAAATGATGAAGAGACTGAAAATTAGTTTGGTTGTAATTGAATGGATGCGACATTGTATACTTGATAATGTGCCAATGCATCAATCATGAATGTTTAATTGATTTGACTTCCATAAGAGGGAGACGTTACACGGTCCCAGTCAGTTCAGTGAAGCGCGTCCCTGAATGCCAGGGGTAGAAACGGCCGCTCCAGCTCAAATTACTGAACAAAGCCTGCAATGCTGTGCTTTTATTTAGCCTGGCTTGCCTAAATGACTCGCAACAACAAGAACGACAGGAAAGCAAACAGGGGAAAAACATGTACTGTTACAAGGTTACAGTACAGTATTGTAACCGGCGCCTACCCTTTGCTTCTCATTTAGATTGTTCTGAATTTTACTTCAATGGATGTCTTCAAGAGTCACTTGTGCTGGTATGACTACGTGGAGGTTCGAGACGGCTTCTGCAAAAAAGCCCCACTGAAAGGTTTCTAATTGTTAAGAAATTGTTACGATGCCTGACTCAGTTATAAAAGGTCGTGTAATGTGCTATGTCAAGGTCGTTTCTGTGGAGACACAGTCCGAGATGCCATTGTCTCAAGTGACAGTCAACTTTGGATTGAATTCAGGAGCAGCAGTAGCTGGGTGGGTCGAGGCTTCTCAGCCGTCTACGAAGGTACAGCGCGCATGATGCGGCCGCACTCGTCACCTTCGGTGAGGTAGAAATCTCAAGTGTCGCCCTTCTGTGCAGCCATCTGTGGTGGCGATGTGGAGCGGGACAGCGGCCAGATCCAGTCCCCCAATTATCCTGATGACTACCACTCCAACAAAATGTGTGTGTGGAAAGTCACAGTGGCAGAGGGTTATGAAGTGGGTCTCTCCTTCCAGTCGTTTGAGGTAAAATCAAAAGATATGTTCTTCTCAAAAGTGAGGCCACAATTTGATTTATTGGTTTGACATCAAAAGATGAATAACTACAAGAGATCAACAATCAGCTTTTATTTCCAGCTATTTATGTACATCTGGATCAGATACATTGACTATTTGGAATAGAAGACAGCATATTTGTAACGGAAGAAGAAGGTATCTTTATGTAAATTGGTAGACAAACTCTACTGAGGATAGGGAAATTGTCATCATTGTTCCAATACTTCTGGAGAGGAGAGAAGGAAATTAAAAATGCAGTTAGGTAGTGGTTAGCATGTCGGCCGCACAGTCTCGAAGTCAGCTCATGCAGGCCCTCCTGTGTGGAGTTTGCATATACTCTCCATGCTTACTCCCACACTCCAGAAACATTCTTCTTAGGTGAATTGAAGACGCAAAATTGCCTTTAAATCTTAATGTGGATGGTCTCCTCACAAATCTTGCTGTTGGCTGCAGCTCGAGAGTCACGACAGCTGTGCCTATGACTATGTGGAAGTGAGGGACGGAGGCTCGTCACACAGCCCGCTGCTCGGACGCTTTTGCGGCTACGACAAACCAGAAAACATCAAAAGCAGCACCAACCAGCTGTGGCTGAATTTCGCCTCTGACGTCTCGGTCAACAAGGCCGGGTTCTCTGCCAGCTTCTTTAAAGGTCTGGGTCACACACGTCAAACATTGCTTTTTATTTGTGCAAATCAAGCCACACACTATTCCTTGCCGTTCACCTTTCAGAGCTGGACGAGTGCTCTCGACCTGATAATGGCGGTTGTGAGCAGCACTGTCTGAACACTCTAGGCAGCTACAGATGTGCCTGTGATCCTGGATTTGTACTGGCCACAGACAGGTCCAGCTGTGAGAGTGAGCACTCGACTTCTAATCATCTCAGGATGAGACATAACATCTGTAAATACCGAGCAAATCCTCAGTTGCTCAGAGGTTTCAACTATCTTTCATACGTCAGGCGTTGGTGGTATAGTGGTGAGCATAGCTGCCTTCCAAGCAGTTGACCCGGGTTCGATTCCCGGCCAACGCAGGTTTTTTTTTTTTTTTTTTTTTTTTTTTTTAAATTTCCTGTGTGGGTTTGAATAGAGGAGTATCCTAATCATAGAAAGTCTTAACAAAATCCACACTTAGCTAAATTGCAATGAGAATTCAGGAACCTCTTTCGTTGTACCGACGTTGTACTGTGCTATATTCTCCACAAGAGGGAAGCATTTCCTCGTTAATACAGCTGTGGTCCTGTCTCAGCCATTGTGTGCAATGATTTGAGCATATTTATCGAGTTTGTTTCAACCTTATTGCTATCCCACGCTGCAAAATCTTTTATATCATATAAACTCAACAACCTCAATAATAAACCTGCGCTCTTATCTATACAGCATCATACTGAAACCTCTTTTTAATAATTTGGTTACCTTATTTAGCAAATTACATGCCATGTCTCTACACCACTGTCAAGTACAACCACGTTATTACATATTTTCTCATTTATTATCAGGTTATACAGGTAGTGAGTGTAAAATGTGATAAATAAAGTCCCGTCTTTAAGTCTTATGTGCTCTATGTTTAAAGTGTATGTGAAATCAAAGTAATACAGTGGAGTCATTATTAGGTTTTACAAGTTGCTAAAGCAAATGTAAGTTATTTTAATCATGAAATGTGCATGTTTAATGGAGGAGAGTATTGCCCATTCATGAATCTAAAAGTAACATTTCCTTCCATCAGCAGCAGCCTGTGGCGGCTTTATCACCAAACTGACCGGCTCCCTCGCCACCCCAGGGTGGCCTCAGGAATACCCGCCCAACAAAAACTGTGTGTGGCAGCTAGTGGCACCCATCCAGTACCGGATCACTCTGGTGTTTGACGCATTTGAGACAGAAGGCAACGATGTAAGTACGGAAAAGTTACTGGTGTTACTTCATGTGCTATAACCATGACAAGTTAAAGTTCCTACCATCAGGTGTGCAAATATGATTACGTGGAGGTGCGCAGTGGCGCAAGTGCAGACTCAGAGCTTCACGGGAAGTTCTGCGGCGCGGAGAAACCAGAGGCCATCGCCTCACTGCAAAACAACATGAGGGTCGAGTTCAAGTCTGACAACACAGTATCCAAAAGAGGATTCAAGGCTCACTTCTTCTTTGGTAGAGTGACATGTTTGATGAATGAACTATTCGAAGATGTACAAAATACAGTATGTTTAAGTTGATTTTAAAATGCAAATGTTATTGTCTTTTGAAAATTGGACAGCACATGTACAGTAGTGTAATTTCCTCTCTGTGTTTATTTCGCAAGTGCTCACACTGTATGTTTAAACTTTGTGCCCATGTATGCAGATATGGATGAGTGCTCGCAAGAAAACGGCGGTTGCCAGCATGCATGTGTCAACACCATGGGAAGCTACAGATGTCAGTGCCGCAGCGGCTTCATGCTGCACGACAACAAGCATGACTGCAAGGAAGGTGCATGTGTGTGTCGCTGCTATCCACTGGAGTGTTCAAACATTCAAATTGCATTCAAATTGCAAAAAAAGAAAGCTACGCTGTTTTACTATACCACGTCATTATGAAGTTATTACAGTAGCCACCAGTGATGGGGTGTAACTAATTAAATGTAACGAGATTACGCAATTTAATGACACTTTATGTAATTGTAATCCATTACATTACTGGAAGAAAATGTGTAATTATCAAAAAGGGCAACCTGGCTTAGGTGGTAGAGTGGTCGTCTCCCAACCCAAAAGGTTGTGGGTTTCTAACCTCGGCCCCTGTGACCACATCCAAGTGTCCTTGAGCAAGACATTATACCCCCAGTTGTTCCTGATGCTGCATCATCAGTAGGTGATTAAGGAGACAGTGTTAAAGCACTTTGAGTACCTTGAAGGTAGAAAAGTGAAAGCCCATTCACAATTAAGATACAGTTGCTTTTGGAAATTTCCATAATTCCATTTCAAAAAGATCAGATTTTGTTTTCATATCACTTCCTCCTTTTAAAGCAAACGCTTGTAACTGGCTGTATCAGCTCATTTGCCATTCTGCTGTAGTCTGAAACATGACATTTTTTTTCCAAATACGACCTCAAAACAGGCGGCACGGTGGACGACTGGTTAGAGCGTCTGCCTCACAGTTCTGAGGTCCGGGGTTCACTCCCCGGCCCCGCCTGTGTGGAGTTTGCATGTTCTCCGCGTGCCTGCGTGGGTTTTCTCCGGGTACTCCGGTTTCCTCCCGCATCCCAAAGACATGCATGGTAGGTTAATTGACGACTCTAAATTGCCCGTAGGTGTGAATGTGAGTGAGAATGGTTGTTTGTTTATATGTGCCCGGCGATTGGCTGGCAACCAGTTCAGGGTGTACCCCGCCTCCTGCCCGATGACAGCTGGGATAGGCTCCAGCACGCCCGCGACCCTAGTGGCTCAGAAAATGGCTGGATGGATATATATTTACATTTCATCATGTTTTGTTATCAGTTTATTATGTGTGTAAAGAGTAAATATTTGGTTGGTTCCAAAATAATGAGCTGTGGTTTTAATCCACTTTTTTAGACATCCAAGGGTCCTGTTGATTCATTCGTTCAAAATTAAGAAAAGAAAAAAAAAGTGATCAAATGTAATTTGTTATAATACTTTGAGAAATGAATTGAAATAGTTACACTACTGTTACATTTTCAGCTGGGTAACTTGTAACTGTTACCAACTACATTACCAAGGTAATCTTCCCAACACAAATGAATCCAATTTGGACCCCTTTCCAACAAATACTTCAGAAGGTACATTTTTTGATGAATGTTCTGTAAACCTTTTATACACCATCTGTGTTGGGCTTTATTTTCTTTACCTTAATCTTACATGTTCACACTAAATTAGAAATTTTTCATTTAACACTCCAAAAAAGTGGGAACCTTAAATGAGACAGATTGTGATTTGTTTTCACAATTATAGAAATAAATAACATGTCTGTGTCGTGCATTCATCAAAATCCCCCAATGATCAAGAATTATAGTATACTTTGCACACCCTATTTCACACACCCTCGACTGATCATTTATCAGCTGAGCCCCCATAAAGTAAAGGCAGTAGAAGTAATGGAGGCAGCATCTCACACACACACTCCACTGTGTGTATAATATAATTTTGTACTTAATTTATGGGCAGGCTTTCCAGAGACCCAACTACTTGTATACAAACCAATTTTCCATAATATGTCTCCTTTAAATAAACTGGCATGACCTTGACATTTACCTTTGTAAAAGCATCAGTGATTTTTAGGGTGTGAAGAAAAACAAAGAAACAAAAAACACTTCCTTTGACATCTGCATCATCGCAACGCAAATGCAGTGTAGGAGGAGTGGAAATAATGTGGCTGCCAAATGACGCAGTTTGCATTGTGTTGTTGTGAAATGTTGTCTTTTTCCAGCGGGCTGTGATCTACTGGTAAATGGCACGTCAGGCACAATCAGCAGCCCCAACTGGCCTGAAAAGTACCCCAGTAAGAAGGCCTGCACATGGACTCTGTCCACCACTCCAGGCCATCGGATCAAACTTGTAAGGAAAAACAGTTCAACAAAGCGTTTGTTGTCTTAGATTGCATGTGCTTTTTCACTCTCCTCACAAAAACCTCAGGTCTTCAATGAGATCGACATGGAGGCTCATCTGGAGTGTGCTTACGACCGTTTGGAACTCTTCGATGGGACCGATGTCCGTGCCCCAAGTCTGGGTCGCGTCTGTGGTACCAAGAAGCCTTCTCCCGTCATCTCCAGTGACAACGCAATGTTTTTACATTTCTTCTCTGACAACTCAGTGCAGAAGAGAGGCTTTAAGGCCTCATATGCAGCAGGTGATAGAATACTAGCAATATGTGTTCTGTTTGTTTCAGTGAAGAGCATTCATCCCTTTCTTTTTTTCCATACGACTCCTCGGTTTCACCCTCTAATTTTGCGGTTGCTCTAGAATGCGGAGGAAGCCTTAGCGCCGAGGTCACGACGAAAGATTTGTACTCTCATGCACAGTTTGGAGACAACAACTACCCCGCAGGCTCCGACTGTTTGTGGGTAATCTCTGCTGAGAAGGGTTACGGAGTGGCGCTCCTCTTTCAAGTGTTTGACATCGAGGAGGAGCCCGACTGCGGGTACGATTATGTCGAGCTTTACGACGGAGCTGACATCAAGTCCCCGAGGCTGGGACGATTCTGCGGATGGGGGGTAAATAATCGAAACATATCAGCCTTAACTTGGTTAATAAGCAGCTACTCTATTTCCTCATATAAGGGCCTCCCCTCTATAGACGCTGTAAGTCACTTAGTTGGCATCCATCCATCCATGTTTTACATTGCTTATCATGTTCAGAGTTCGGGGAGCTGGAGCCTATACAGTAGGTTTAAGCATTCATTACTCACATTATTATTCTTTTTTGTTTACGAAAATTGGATTTACATGCAAAAGGACGACACGCTGTAGCGACCCCTAACGGGCCAAGACGAAAGGAAAAGAAGAAAAAGAAGTTTAGGAAAATTGGGTCATAGTCTTAAATGGAAGTCAGAAGGCCAATTTGCAGAAAAATAATAAAGTACCTAAAAAAATTATAATACAAAATCAAGACCAAGTCAGGCGAGTCTACCGATGGACCATTCGTTTTTTTAATGATGAAAATGCTCTAAAAAGCTCAGTCATAAACATGAGAAAAAAGAATATTGTAGTTTTAATCTGGACTTAAAAACATTGAGTCTTGGGGCTGACTTCACCTCTATTGGCAACTTATTCTATTTGTGTGCAACATAACAGCTAAATGCTTCTACACCATGTTTGCTTTGGACTATATCTGACCTGAGCCTGTAGATCTCAGAGCCCTACTGGGTTTATATCCCATTAGCATTTCTATCATGTATTCAGGACCTAAACCATTTAGTTATTTATACACAAGTAGCAGGACTTTGAAGTCTATTCTATAGCTTACTGGGAGCCAGTGTAGAGAATTAGAATTGGAGTAATGCGCTTTGATCTTTTTGCTCTGATCAGAACCCGAGCTGCAGTGTTCTGAATGAGCTGCAGCTGTGTAATGCTCTTTTGATAGAGTCCAGTCAGAAGACCGTTACAATAGTCAAGTCTTCTTGAGATAAAAGCATGGATGAGCTTCTCCTGCTCTGCTTCGCGCATGCAAGCCTTCACTCTGGATAGGTTCTTCAGCTGGGAGAAGGCTATTTTAGTAATTGATTTGATATGACTGCTGACAGTTAGATCGGAATCTATCAGCCCACCAATGTTTCGGACTTGGTCTTTGGTTTTTAAAGAGTGTGACTCAAGGTATTTACTAACAGCAATCCTCTTTTCTTTACTGCCCAAAACAATTACCTTGCTTTTGTTGTGGTTTAATTAAAGGAAATTTTGGTTCATATAGTAATTAATTTGTTTTAGACACAACACCTCCGTTGAACTGTAGCAATCTGGAGACACTGCTAGATATAACTGTGTGTCATATGCATGGGTATGATAGTCAACATCAAGGTTCTGAAGAATTTGACCCAAGGGTAGCAAATACAGGTTTAAGAGGAGTGGTCCAAGAACTGACCCTTGAGGGACCCCATATGCCATTGCCATTCGTCAGATTGAAAACTTCCAATGGTCGAATTTGAACCGATGTAATTCTTACACCTTAAGAAGTGCCTCAAGTATAGAGTTGCTGTCTGCTTTTCCCATTAGCAAGTCACTGTTATGTATCAACCAATCAATGTACAGCAGTGTGTTTTTCTTCTTCCTCAGGCTCCAGAGGAGATCTATTCAGCCGGAGATGCCCTGGTGTTAAAATTTCACTCGGATGACAGCATCGGTAAAAAAGGTTTCCATGTGCACTACACAAGCACAAAGTTCCAGGATACGCTACACGTGAGCAAGTGACTCTAAAAAACGAACCTAAATGCAGACTTGAAGCCAAACATTCTCTACCACACCCATTCCAGCGAGGAGCAGACGAGTGGATTCATATCATAAACCCACAAATGTACCACTCACATTTGTTTGAGTGACGCCAAGCAGACAAATTACATATTTACTGTGTTACAGCTTTGGATGAACACTAAGGACTAGTTTTCAATAATGATTTGGGGTTTTCTTTTGCCTCATGCAGCCTGTAATGAACTTTGGTAGCTTGGTGAGAATTTAAAAAGCACATAAGGTATTTTTGCACAAGCTAATGAGATCCAGTACAAGAGCTGCAGTATATTATCCTGGAAACTAATATGACAAAGAAACCTCTCTGATCGATGCAGGGCAATATTGCAGTAACCATTGTCAGATGTTATGAATTGCATTGGATTGCATAAGATTTTGCAGAAGTACTTAATGTAGTGTCAGTCTGAGGTCACGTGATCATTGTTAATGAGAGTTCAGTTGTATAGAAAGTTTTTGCACATAGTCTTTAGGAGTTTGTTGGGGGCGGAGGACAGTGTTAGTAGCACATCTGCTTTACTTGCAATGCACGAAAATTATATTTTCTCCAATGTACAAATAACACACAAGCTGTTAACCTGTATATGGATATCAATCAAAATATACAGGTGCATTTCAGTAAATTGGTAGAAAGGTTTATTTACTTCACTGGAGTGAAACTCGTGTATGAGTATATGGATACTTTGGAGAAAGCCAACTCTTAACTAATTTCTATACATTAAAGATATGTTTGATTGTTTTTTTATGTAATATCCAAATTTCTTGAGATGGTGAATTTTGGGTTTTCCTCAGCTGCAATCAAATCTAAATCTAATAATCAAAATAACAATAATACAAAAAAAGAATCGCATTAAATATTCCACTCCGTGTGTAGTGAATCTATATAATGTGAGTTTCACTTCTTGAATTAAACTACTGAAATAAATTAAGTTTTCCACTAATTTATGGATTTATAGACAAGTAACCCTAGAGGATAACACCTTTAGTCCAAGTAAGATTTTGATTTTATTAATAGTTCATATTATGAACAATGTGTGATGTAGCTAGTGGTGGAAAATGTGTTGGTTTACGTTGTTCAATAATAACAATAAATCTGACATTTTCCAGAATGTTATGTACTGTAACTGTCTTAATGTAAGCTCTTTTTTTTGTTCAGTCAAAAAGAAAATTGTTCAATTTCCCCGTGTGCCTAAAAGCACTTGATACATTACTAAAATAATATGACACCCTAAATCCGATAAAACAACTCACGTTTTGGAGATTACAATATTTTATTAGATGTATTACAAATACAGTGTCCATAGATCCAGTCTCCGGGCTTTCCAAATCAGTCTAGGTCTACTATAGGGTCTGATTCTGTACAAAAGAAACAAAAACTTCACAGTAAGTTTAAATCTTTGGCAAGAAAACTTTAAGAGGCTCATTCTCATGCACTTTGTCCAGAAAGCCCAAGTTGAAGTACGGAAAGAGTGTCTCACTAAAGATCTCCCTGAACGTATACAGGTGTGTCATGGTTTCTGCGTTGTAAAAGGACACCAGGCCTCTCTTGTAGTCCAGGTACACTCCAATCCTGGCCAACGGCTCCTCCAGGGACAGAACAGTCGGGGGGGACGTGCCCGCCATATATTGTATGCCGTACGAAAGCGAGAGGGTCCAAAAGCCGTTAGCTGGAAGAGCTTTGATGACTCCCTTTCTGGGCACTGACTCCCGGGCCACGCCCACCGTCCACACAGTGCTGCTATAGACTTCAATCTCCCAGTAGTGGCGCCCGTGGGTGAAACCCTGACTCCCGAGCAGCGACAGGGCGGCGTTGAACCTGTGCGGGTTGTCCTCCACGGCGTGGTTAAAGGTCTGGTAGCGAACGCAGGTCAGTGACGAGGTGAGACTGAGCCAAGGGTTGGCCGTGCTGGAGTTAAATGTGATTGCCGCAGGGACTAAAAGTACAAGATGTCACATGGCAAAAGATTTAATGGTGCCAGTTGTAGATTCCATATGGATGGGCATAATAATCAATTAATAGATCATCTCAACTAGTTTGTGGTCGAAATAATAACAACGTAACATTAGCTGTTGGAAGGTAAACGACTATGGCACAACTCTTCCGGACAGCATTGTCCTGTTCAATGCAACGCTGGCACGGAAACAGGAGTTCAGAACATTCAGAGAGATTGTCCCATCTAAATTACAATATTTAATCATCCATCCTTTCATTTTCTATAGCGCTTGTCCTCATCAGGGTGACCTGGAGCCTATCTCAGGTGACTTAGGGCGAGAGGCGGGGTACTCTCTGGACTTGTCGTCAGCCAATCCCTCTTGTCCATTGGAAATGTTTCATCAATTACACCAAATTAAGCTTTATTTTCCTCATAATTGATGAAGGAAATTTTATCAATGACCCAACCCTACTAAGTAGCAGGAAAACAAGAGTACATTACTCTCTTACGGGCTTATGTTTTCAATCTTAAAAATGTTATGTTACTGCGCAACAAAAGTCATTTATGATTTATTATAATACAGTTCAAGTAAAATGTTCGCTATCTAGCAAAAGCAGAAACCTACATAATTTGTGTGTTTGAGCTCAACAAGGGCAAAAATGATGGATGGATGACCCTACTGCAGATTTTCCACTGTTTTCTATGGCATCGAGTGCTTATTGGCGCTTGTTAAGTGTACACTACACACACAGTAGTACCTGGGTAAATACTGCCTTTCATGGATTTCCACACTCTGTACTGCAGGGGCCCCGCAAATCGGCCTTCACACAGGCTGGGTGGCGTAAAAACTGGCTTCTCGAACTTCAGCGACGGTCTGCCAACAAAACCAAAGAGATGCAATGAAAACAAATCCTCGACAGGACTAGCTTGCTTTTTCTCAGACTCACCTATGCAGCAAAACTTTGATGCTCTGAAATGAGACAGGAAGAGGAGAGAGTCGTGATTATTTTTGTTGTATCTGACACGAGAGAAGGTTTTTTTTCACCATTACATCGTCTGCGCTCACGCACTTTATCCCACTCAGTGGGAGCTCCCTACGGCCAGGGGGAAAGTACCGCGGCCAGAGACTGGGCCAGTGGCTCAACTAAACTCCTTATCCTCCTGATCAACGGGTGAGCTCACTGGCCTACATCCTGTCCAGCAGAGACGCTTTTGTTATCGGGAAGCGGGAACTACTTGACCCTTGAAATGTGTGCATGCCGGAGCGTTTGGCTTCCTTCAGATCGTGGGCAGACTTGACAGGAAAGGCAAAACAGTCCCACCCAGCTCACTTCAGTTTAATGTTCTTATGTCTACTCTGCTTCAAAGTGAAAACCTCAGCATTTTCCCTCCATAATCACCTCCAGAGCTGACTCAGTACAAACTACCCAACAGGGGAATTCCGTTTGACTTTACCCGCAATAGAATGAAGGGGTCCTGCTCCCTCAACTTGTCTTCTATCTCTTGGAGGGCTCTCTGCAGACGGGAGATCTCCACGCACAGCAGAGCCTTGTGCTCGTCCAGGCGGATCAGCTCACGACGCTCCTCCGTCTTTAGCTTCACCTGCAGCATCTTCTCCTCCTGGTAGAGGAACTGGTGCAAGTCGCTGAACTGGGCCTCGATGCGCTGCTTCAGATCAGCCGTGTGCTCCTGGGAAGGTGGGAAGTCAAACACATTGACCCATCTACAAACCCAATTCCAATGAAGTTGGGACGTTGTGTTAAACATAAATAAAAACAGAATACAATGATTTGCAAATCATGTTCAACCTATATTTAATTGAATACACTTCAAAGACAAGATATTTAATTTTCAAACTTATAAACTTTATTGTTTTTAGCAAATAATCATTAACTCAGAATTTTATGGCTGCAACACCTTCCATAAAAGCTAGGACAGGGTCATGTTTACCACTGTGCTACATCAGCTTTTCTTTTAACAACATTCAATAAACGTTTGGGAACTGAGGACACTAATTGTTGAAGCTTTGTAGGTGGAATTCTTTCCCATTCTTGCTTGATGTACAGCTTCAGGTGTTCAACAGTCCGGGGTCTCCGTTGTCGTATTTTACGCTTCGTAATGCGCCACACATTTTCAATGGAAGACAGGTCTGGACTGCAACCAGGCCAGTCTAATACCCGCACTCTTTTACTACAAAGCCACGCTGTTGTAACACGTGCAGAATGTGGTTTGGTATTGTCTTGCTGAAATAAGCAGGGGCGTCCATGAAAAAGAGGTTGCTTGGATGGCAGCATATGTTTCTCCAAAACCTGTATGTGCCTTTCAGCATTAATGGTGCCTTCACAGATGTGTAAGTTACCCATGCCATTGGCACTAACAGCCCCATACCATCACAGATGCTGGCTTTTGAACTTTGCGTCCATAACAGTCCGGATCTTTCTTTTCCTCTTTGGCCCAGAGGACACGACGTCCACAATTTCCAAAAACAATTTGAAATGTGGACTCGTCGGACCACAGAACACTTTTCCACTTTTCATCAGTCCATCTTAGATGAGCTCGGGCCCAGAGAAGCTGGCGGCGTTTCCAGGTGTTGTTGATAAATGGCTTTTGCTTTGCATAGTAGAGTTTCAAGTTGCACTTACGGATGCAGCACCGAACTGTATTTATTGACATTGGTTTTCTGAAGTGTTCCTGAGACCATGCCGCCTGAGGGATCGAAGGTCACGGGCATTCATTGTTGGTTTTCGGCCTTGCCGCTTACATGCAGTGATTTCTCCAGATTCTCTGAACCTTTTGATGATATTATGGACTGTAGATGATGAAATCCCTAAATTCCTTGCAATTGTACGTTGAGGAACATTGTCCTTAAACTGTTCGACTATTTTCTCACGCACTTGTTCACAAAGAGGTGAACCTCGCCCCATCTTTGCTTGTCAATGACTGAGCAATTCAGGGAAGCTCCTTTTATACCCAATCATGGCACCCACCTGTTCCCAATTAGCCTGTTCACTTGTGGGATGTTCCAAACAGGTGTTTGACGAGCATTTCTCAACTTTCTCAGTCTTTTTTGCCACCTGTCCCAGCTTTTTTGGAACGTGTTGCAGCCATAAAATTCTAAGTTAAGGATTATTTGCCAAAAACAATAAAGTTTATCAGTTTGAACATTAAGTATCTTGTCTTTGGTTTTTGGTGATGTGAATAACTTTAATGAAGAAGTGGCAGAAAAGGCTGGTGAAGCGTGTCAGACTCCAGGGGGAGTGCTTTGGTTTTGAAGTATATCTTTTGCAATGCCAGTCCTGAAACTTGTCAGACAAACCTCGTACATCTACAGGAATGTCATATGCAATGGAAATATTAGCATACCACAAGAACATCAAGGAGTGTTGTCTTCTCACCTTAAGATTTTTTACTTCCTCCTCTGCTTCCCTGTCGCACTGCATCGCTGTGTTGAGCTCAGCTTTGAGGGAATCCATGGAGCTGTTCAGAGATGCCTGATTGGAAAAGGAAAAATAACCTTTTCTACCTTTTCACTGGGACCAAAGGACCAAAAAAATATGGAAATTAGGAATTGCTTCTGCTGAGGTATCCAAGGTGTGTATGTATTCAGTTTCCCTTACTCAAAGTACATTGGGAAAAAAGTCATTTTTATTATACTCCACTGAATGGGCAAAACAGTGACCTAGTGGTTAGCATGTCTGCATCACAGTTCTGAGGTTCTGGATTTGAATCTCCAGCCTTCCTGTGTGGAGTTTGCATGTTCTCCCTGTGCTTCTGTGAGTTTTTCTCCAGGTATCCCGACTTCCTCCCACATCATTGAAGACTCTTTTAATTGTCGTTAGGTGTGAGTGTGAATGCGTGTTTGTCTATGTGAGCCCTGCCATTGGCTGGCGACCAGTCCAGGCCGCAGGTTGGAGCATCTCACAAGTCCACTGGGATGGACTCCAGCTCACCTGTGACCTTATTGTGGACAAACAGTATAGAAAATGGATACCCCACAAGATTACTACATATTTTTTCCACCCCACAGATGTTGTGTGTGTACAGGAACAGGTCAGTCATATGACATTTTTAATAGTACTTAAGCGTTGAAAAGCTAAATCAACAAAACACCCATGACTGTTGGACAAATTCACAACAGATGCCCTCTGGTGGGGTGTACAGCTATCATTTCCAGTTAGCGACGTCGCACAAATTTGTATGTAATGGGCAGACCTACAGTAACGCAGTAGTAAAGTCATAATTACAGTAAATGTGTCATAATTACAGTAACTGTTTGGATAAAAATCACTTGTAGGAAATAAATAAGAAACAATCTGAAAAAACAACAACATATGCCTTATTGTGCGCATGACAATGTATTCTTACGTCATTGTGCAAACTAGTTCATTTCAGGCTGTTCAAAACCTCGGAATGTCGTATGTCAGGACCATCATAAACCGAGGACCTCTCTCTATATTACCTGTAATATCACGAAATGTTAGGTTTTATTAGTTACTAGCAGGATTATAACAAAAACTACTAATTTCCAGTAAAACCTTTAATGGGGTTGCAGCGTGGACCAAAGAAGAACCCTTAAAGTTTTGGTGAGAATTTGGAGAACGGTGCAGATTTTCAGTTTTCGCTGAGGCACTATGTTGTGTACGTTGTGAATCTCACCGCCCCAGAACCAAACAATTGTGCCGCTTGTCTAGTTTTAACGTCTGAGGAAAAAGTGTTTAACCACTTGGCGACTGAACAAAAAGAAATAAACAAATAATCCACAATTTTGCACTTTCGTTAACACGTTGGCCTTGGCGCTGATCCGCACGCTGCCAAGAGCAATTCTATTTCAACAGAAGACTAAGACCCTGCACCAGTACGCACTAATAGCACATAATAATTGCCAGTTGATTGTCAATAAACAAGTTTGCAATACTTTTCCGTTCTGTCACCTCACCCTGTACTTGAGCTCCGCCTCTTGCACACACACCATGGTGTGGTTCCTGTGCTCCTGGGAGATTCCGCACACCAGACACACCAGCTCCTGGTCCTCCTCGCAGTAAAGCTTCAGCTCCTCCCGATGTCGACTGCAGTGCGGAGCCGGTGCGGGCGCCTTCTCCGCCGCGGCCCCATCGGCCAGCCTGGTTCCCCCGCCGCTCTCCTCCAGCCCCTGACAGTAGCTCTCCACGATGTTGGCCACGATGCGGTTGGGCCTGTAGCTCTGCCTGGGGTATACCTTCCTGCACTGGGGACAGGAGCCTGATACTCCTTGGCAGTGGCCCCTTGGCCCGGTCCAGTACCCCTCAATGCAGCCTTGACAGAAGGTGTGGTCGCAGGGCAGAGAAACGGGCTGCTTGAAGAGATCCAAGCAGATGGAGCAGGTCAGGTCTCTGCTGATTCTGTGCGCGGAGCTTTTGGTTACCGGAGTAATGGCAGGAGGCTGGCGCAATTTCTCCATGGCCGTAGGCACAGCAAAGTCTCCTTCCTTGACCTTCCAGCTCTTCTTCTCTTGCTTGGCTCCTAGATTGAGCTTCTCCACATTCTGCAGATAAGCCGACTGGATTTTCTTGACTTCTTTCTGGTTCTTACTCATGTCTTTGCCTTCTTTTTTGCGAGCGCACAGCTGCTGGACCACTTCTCTCTGTGGCCTCCTTCCTGTTGACTGTGGAGAAGTGGTGGAGGAGGAGGAAGAGGAGAGGAGAGGAGGGCAGCGACAGCCTCTCACATCCGTTGATAGTGAGGGAATCTCCTCCTACCCGCTTCCCGCCTACTATCGCCAGACAGCCGCAACACATCTCAGCCAAGAAACAGGCGGGATACCTTACTTGAGCCGAGTGTTTGCTTTAACCGCGTCTGGGAAGCGGCTGGGACAAAGCCCCGCACCACAACCCTCTTAATCTGCAGCGGAAAAATGTAAATCCCCTTCATGTGCTTCTGAGGCCATTTAAAGATGCATAGGCTGGAAGCGTTGTACAAACCTGTGAGATTGCCATCAGTTTCTGCATAAAAGAGCAACAAGTACCAACAGGTTCTCACTGAACTGAACAGCAGCATGGACATTCCTTCTCCCTCTTTGTCCACTTTTACATCACGTATTTATGTTCTTTAAGAGCTAGAAACATCTGTGCAACAAACATCTTTCTGCACTGTGTTATTACTCACTGACGCGTAATGACAGCCCTGTGGAGGAAAACTGGCAGTCAGCGTGTGTGAGAAGTAGCTCAGTTCCCATCCTGTCCTCGTGCGTGGGAGTATTGAAGGGTGGTAACAATATTGTTTACTGGGAGCCAACTCGTCATTAAAACTGTCACGAGAAAACATTATTTATTTACAGTATTTGACCGCTACAAGTCATTTGAGACAAATGCAGACATTTTTATTTTTGCCACCTAGTAGGCTTCCTGGCAAAGGCCACAGCGGCTTTGCCCCAGTAAACGCCTTTTCTGTCATCATTCACTCTAACGTAACATAAAATGATGTTATAAAACAGTTTTTACATGCTTCCATTTTTTATTGTGTTCTTACCAAGATACATAT
This sequence comes from Phyllopteryx taeniolatus, assembly GCF_024500385.1. Lineage (NCBI taxonomy): Eukaryota > Metazoa > Chordata > Actinopteri > Syngnathiformes > Syngnathidae > Phyllopteryx > Phyllopteryx taeniolatus. Next base: position 14,158,030 of record NC_084516.1, on the reverse strand, counting down.
AGTTGCAAGGGAACGTTCGAGAACCATTCGGAGTTACCTGGATTTCTAGCATAAAATGTAGTCTTTGTAAAAATTACTTTATTGAACACAACATGTAAACATTCACAGTGCAGGGTGGAAAAAGTATGTGAACTTTTTAATAACTGGTTGAGCCTTGTTTGGCAGCAGTAACCTCAACCAAATGTTTCCTGTAGTTGCAGATAAGACATGAGCAATGGTCAGGAGGAATTTGGAAACCATTCCTCTTCAACCATTCCTGTTGAACAGAGACAAAGCTGTCTCTGTTCAACAACCTTCCTGGCATGTCTGGTGTGAATAGCTCTCTTGAGGTCATGCACCAGCATTTCAATCAGGTTGAGATTCTTCTCTGATAGTCGTGGAGTTGTTGATTTGCTTTGCCTTTTAGTCATTGACCTGTTTCATCATCCATCTTGGATGGATGGTTTTAAGTTATACTGCAAAATGTCTTGGTAAACGTGAGACATCATTTTTCCACCAAAGATAGCAATTTGTCCAGGCCCTTGGGTAGCAAAGCAATTCCAAACAATGATGCCCCTCCACCATCACAGTCAGGATTTGGTTTTGATGATGGTGTGCTGGGCCTTTTTTTCTTCACACGTAGTGTTGTGTGTTACTTCCAAACAACTTCACTTTTCATTTGTTTCATTTGTCCACACAATATTTTGCCAGTCGTCCCCTGGAACACCCAGGTGCTCTTTTGCAAACTTCGAATGTTCATCTTTTTTGTTCTGGCAGCATGTGCCAGAGGGTTCAGAAATTCCTAAGCAGACACTTTTCTTCACCTTATTGCGCATTCTGCTCTGTGCTTGACCACTACTAAGGAGAGAGGCAACAGTGCTGAACTTTGTCTGTTTATAGACAATTTGTCTTACAATCGACTGATGAATATTCCGGGTTTAGAGATACTTGCGTAACGCTCAGTTCCAGCAGATGGCACTGTGCTTTTTAATACATTCATTTCATTCGATTTGTTTGATCTTCGATAGAGTAGTATTTCAATGGAAAAACAACTTCTCTCACAATTACTGCTGTGACTGCATTCCTGTCGACTTTCTCTGACCCTTCTCTGCTCCTCAAAGTTACCAAGGAAACCGCATAGTGTGGTATGCCATTGTTTTATTTTGCTTGATTCTGCCAAGCAACAAGTGGCCACACAAACAGGTGGTGGCCAGGGAGAAGAATCTGAACAATTCTTTTGATGTACTGTACATGGCCATGTCTGCTAACCTAAGTCAAATTGTATTGTTGTATAAATGGGGTGTCTGTTGTGCAGTTTAGTAGTCTACATTGCAGTTGGAAAAGCAATTGGAACAACTGCCGTAGTAGCCTACCTGTGCTATTTTCTTTCCACGTACCCCATGCCAGTCGACAAAACTAAGGCCATTTAACAATTTTAACCTTTTAAATGATGAACGACAGCTGCACGAAGGCCTGAGCACATCTGTTTTCACAGGTCTGAGGTTCGGCGTTGAGATCTCGGCTCTGGCCTTACTGTGTGGAGTTTGCATGTTCTCGTTGTGCTTCTGTCAGCTTCCTTATTCTTAAATCATATGTGTTAGATTCACCCATCCATCCATCCATTTCCCGTACCGCTTATCCTAACTAGGGTCACAATTAAAACTCATTTGCTCATACGCGTCAGTCTGTATGTACCTTGTTTGGTTGGTGTAGCCCGACTCTCATCCAAAGTCAGCTGTGATAGGCTGCTGCTCAACCACCACCATAACGAGGACAAGCTTTATAGAAAATAGAAAATGAATGGATGGAAAAGTCAAATGTCCATTTATGCTTTTGCAAGAATGGATGAGCACTAGTGGCATCTGGTGGACAAAAGTAGTTAAACAAGACTCGGGCCATCAGTTGTAGGAGTTATGGAAGTACCTGTAAAAAAAAAAAAAAAAAAAAGTACCTTTAACATAGATTTAGATGAAGAGAGGGAATGTTTAATTTGACAATCGAAGAGAATTTGATTTAATTTAATTTTTGCACTAGTTGTCACAGAAACTCCCTTTTATTGGATTCCGTCTAAGATAAATACATGTGGCACACATCCAACATCCCTCCAACAATCAAGTACAATGTGATGTAGGTTTTGCAATATTGTACAATAATGTGCAATGGCTTGAATGATTTTAAATGGAACTTTTATCTGCTGTAGTAAGTGAAGTGCTGCACACAGTTAATTATCCCCTAACCTTCTGAGTTGCCTGATAAAGGGAGAAAAAAGACAACTTCAGGGCTGGTCGTCTTAATTAAGTCAGTGGACAGATTATGGCTTTGGAGTTAATTAAATATATTGCTTCAGAATTCCTGTGTGCCTCACAGGTCAGAATATTCACAATCTGGGGTTACTTTTATTTATATATATATATATATATATATATATGTAAGCAAATGCAAGAAAACTTTGCCAGAACGAAGATTGTTAGTGTTTTTTGTTTTGCCCCCCCCCCCCCCCAGTTTGGATATACAGTACATTGACGTTGGCATGGCAGGGGTATGTCACTTTTTTAAAATAAAATCCCAAAATGAGGGGGTGGAAATCAGGCTACATTCAAATAGCGCTAGTATTTTTAAAACTGCATAATCCCTTTTAATGCATATATGACATATTTGTGGTGAGATGTATTTGTGCGCTGTAAATTCTGAGATGAATGCAACATTCATGCAGGGGGAAAAGGAAATAAAAGCAGTGCTGTCACACGCACGTCTGCGCACATGCGCATCCACTATTAAACTCTGAAAATGGAGGCGCTCTGGAACTTGTCAGGCTAAAAATATCCCCGCCGTTTGCATCAGAAAGGCAGACCTCTGGGAGGATGAGGCTTTTTTTCTGTTGAATCCAGGATATAGTACTGTATCTCATTTTGTTCGAATGTTTCTATATTTTTTGCAACTGTTTCAAAATATTACCGATCTGGAAATCACGAGTCACAAGCTTTAATATGACCTATAACGTGATGTGGGATTGTTGTTGCTTGCTGTAATAAGAGGTGGATTTTTAAAAATAATATATATTTTCAAGCAAGGCACGGTGGACGACTGGTTAGAGCATCTGCCTCACATTTCTGAGGACCAGGGTTCAATCCACCCCGCCTGTGTGGAGTTTACATGTTCTCCCCGTGCCTGCGTGGGTTTTCTCCGGGCACTCCGGTTTCCTCCCACATCCCAAAAACACGCATGGTAGGTTAACTGACGACTCTAAATTGCCCGTAGGTGTGAATGTGAGTGTGAATGGTTGTTTGTTTGTATGTGCCCTGCGATTGGCTGGCGACCAGTTCAGGATGTACCCCGCCTCCTGCCCGATGATAGCTGGGATGGGCTCCAGCACGCCCACGACCCTGGTGAGGTTAGGCGGTATAGAAAATTAATGAATGAATGCATCATCACATGACAAAGTACCAGCAACATTAATTCTGTTGAGTTAGATTTTGACGCTGTTTAAAACTAAAATTGGCATGCTGATTCCAAAATTGCAGTCAGTTTTGTTCTAGCACGTCAAGTTTTTTCCCCACAGCTAACCCTCCAGAGATGCGAAATTCCACTAATTAGCTGTAGTAAGACTGCAGCTACGTGACAACTTGTTTGTGCAGTCACAATTGAGACAGTGCGGTGAGAGGTGCATGCAGCTCCCAATAGGTCGCTACTTTCAATATCCGCATACAGAAAGTTAGCGTAGTAGGAATTAAGAGGATTTGTGCTGGCTTTTCTCTTAACCTTGTAACCATGGGCATACCGTTATAAGTTCAATTTAATTTTATGTTGTTTTTATAATTTTCAAACTATTCCATCTTCGTGTTTTATTTACATAGGTATATATATTTTCTTTGTTTCACTTTGTTGAAAAACGTGACGTGATGGAGAAAAACTGAGATCAGTTTTGGATTCCGCACCCAAAAAATGAGTTAAAATCAACTGTCAGACCTAACTCAGCAAAAATTGTGTTCCCCAGTGATCAAATCAAATGTTGTTGTTTTTATTTTCTAATACAGACAAGATTTTGACAGTTTGAAAGAAAATTTTAAATAAAATGTGGGTCATTGCATTGTCATATGACAACATACCTGCAAAATGTTTACATATGTGGAAAATTGTCATGTGGGCCTTTAAAATGACAAAATTGATTGTTTCAACTTGTTCTTGGTGAGTTTAAACTGAAGCTGCTCCCTTTTTATTCAAGCCACGTGAATGTCTGCTCTCGAAAGACAATCGACCAACATTAACAGTAGCATACTTCAAAGTGTTAACTGTAATATTATTCACTATGATCTTTCACAACCAAGGGAAACTTTGATATTGTCTTTGCCAGCATACTTGTACACATAAAAGCAATGCTTGCAGATATATTAAAAGTCAGTTCTTCTTTTGATTTCCTTGGAGAGGCAGGACTGAGCTCGGACCCAATCTAATTGGATCTCATAACATACTGTATGTGTATGTCACCACGTCAACATCTCGTCCAAACCTACCACCACCACCACCACCTCTTCCTCCTCCTCCTCCTCCTCCTCCTCCTCTGGATCCTGCAGATCTTCAATCAATCTTTACACTTTGTCGAGTGAGCAGATGCGCTCCTCCTCTGACTACTACTCACTCCTGTCCTCTCTCTCGTTCTTTGTTTTTGCATGCAGCTGCAGCTCGCCGAGGAGAAGCTGGAAAGCATTGCAACAGCTAAGGGAGCAGGCAACATGCAGGTACAGTAAATGTTCACTGACATTCATTGTATGTCAAATGTGTATGTTTGAGTTTATCCAGATCTTGCATAATGTATGTTTTTTTTCTGTAACTGCACCACAATAGTTTAATAAGTCACCATTCAAATCACTTTTGCCTCATATATTTCATGATTTTTTTTTTTTTTTTAACTCAAGGGGGAAAAAGCTGCAGGCAGGCAGACGATATTTTTATTAGAACAGTACAAAAAATAAATAAAATAACATTGAATTTCCTCTTTAAATTCATCCTAAAATGAAGTACAAAGTGGTTGACAAATGCAGTATTTACATTTTGTTGTTGTTGTATCGTGCAACACATAATGTTTGCATGAATGTATGGGTTTTCATACTTTTTAATGCTTTTTTTTTGTCCTTCCAATAGGTTCTATAAATGGTCTGATCTTTTATTGATGCAATTTCAAGGAGTGAATAATTGAGCGGTGCCCGCATGTGCGTGCTCCGCCACCCTCTTTTCTTATTCAAAGAGAAAAGACAGCCAAGCTCCCCACACAGTACACTATTTTTAATTTATGTGCATTCAAAAATCATGATATTGCAGTCACAAGCATCTTTTTGAAAGAAAGACTGCAACTGTACAAATAGATTTGTGCATTTGGTTTGGTTTGTCAGCTTTGTAAGCCAAATCAAAAACACAGCGAAATATGATGAGTTCATGTACGAAATAGAAACCCTAACACTAAAAAAGAGATAAAGCTCTCTTAGAGTTCAGACACAATGTCAACAGTGGCTCTTTTATCCCTGAAATATTCATCTGGCTGCAGAGACCCCTGAATGTGCTCCAGTGTCAGGTGACATGATGAAAATAACAAGAAATGAAACATTATTTTTAGAAGCGCTCTGGACACAGAAATATAATATCTTCCAATACATCATCATCATCTGCTCCCATTTTCTCGGTTAATATACATTTGAAATAGATGTCTCAACCTGCCTCACACAATGCTGGATAAAAACTCTTTTTTAGCAATAGTAATGTTACGCTTTGGTTATGCAATATGGTTACAATACTTGACTACAAACGTACATTAGAGTGGCGGGGGGTGAGGGTTGCTGACCGAGTTTAGTCACAGTGATGATAATGATAATAATGCATTTCAGAAATTGATTCCTACAATGATTCAGAGGGTTCCATGCACGCTGTTCACATATTTATGAATTAAATACATGCCCGCAGAGCTCACGTATTTGTCTGCCTGTATCTCAATCAAATTCACCAAAATTGCGTTAGACCAGCGGTCTACCTTGCTCCAAACGTTAGACGTAATCTGAGCAGGCGTAAATTCGGACCGACTTTCAGTCACCACATTGTCACATTCGCCAGGCGGAAATCAAAGGACACACCCTCGTTGCCTCGGTATGCCCATCGTGATGCAGAGCAGTCTGTCAAATTGGCAGACACGCCAGCGAGCCTTGCGCTTGCACAAAAATCAAGATGTGCCACCATTTGCGCATCGGCACACTTTGCACAGTCAACAGAAATAGAACCCTAAGAGTCAATGCCCTGCTCTAATTTTGATGCCCCCCCCCCCCAACCCTCCTAATTTGGATCACCAGGCCCACCGCCCCTCCAACCCCCCCATGTCGGTTATTGTGAAAATGAACGGTTAACGTCGGCTGTAACTACGTCAAAACCAAACCAAAAGAAATCCAGCCAGTGTTTCGCTCAAGCCTTCATTATCCTGCAGACAGTAGGTCTTCTTTCTTCTTCCTGTTGCGCCACCCCCCGACTCACTCATCTGATTAGAAATCACATTCAGACACCTTCACTGCCTCACAGACAGTCTGAACTTATACAATTCTAGCAAGAATCCATGTAACACGGTCGATTGAAAGTATTCCCTTCTCCTGGGATTTATTTATTTGTATTATTATTATTATTATTATTATATATTTTTTTTTCATTTATTGTACTGTAGCAACCCAGCAGTTGTTGCTCGAGTCCCAACTGCCTGCAAGGCTGTGAAGGTGTCTGAATGTGATTGGATGAGTGAGTTGGGGGGTCGGGCGACTGCACCTAGGGATAGCTGGGCGCATTCTGTATGTCTACGGCGGGAGGAGTCAACTTGTATTTCTAAAGTTTTAAAGGCAAACAGTTGCGCACATAGCGAGTTGACAACTGTAAAAATGTAAATGATGTAATCGATGAGTCGACTCCCCCCCCCCCCCCCCCCCCAAAAAAAAACAAGTATATGCTACATACAACAGCAAACTACTACAAGAAGGTGCATAATGTCAACAGTATGGACAGAGACTTGCTCCCTGCGCACATTACTATTGCACTTAATAATGTAGACAGTAAAGAAAATGTATGGTTATGTGATGTCATGATTATATGAATATGAGTATAATTCATACAAAATTACTGCATAATTGAAAACAAATGTAATGAAATAAAATATGTTAAAACGTGTCAAGTGTTATAGGAGAAACATTTCAAAAACTATGAATTCAATCAAATGAGCATTGATTATAAACAGAGATAGAATAGGTGGCCTAGTGGTTAGCACGACTGCCTCACATTTCTGAGGGTTTTTTTTTTTTTGCTGTGCTACATGATTTGGTTTTAGTCTTCAGTTTTTTCTCAAGAGGTGTGGCATTTGTCTGGTTCTCACACACTTTGATGTGTTCTGGGTTCATGCTGAGTCAGATATACGGCACTTGTAGCTTTTAAATGTCACTTGAACTTGGGGGACGTGACTCAATGACGCATCCACATCAAACATGTCTGGAGGTGGTATTTGGCTTGGACCAAAAAAAAATTAAATCATACAGCAATAGGAGACACCACATTCAAACATACAAAACAAACAGTCACGCGGTGGTGGGTGGTGCGAAGTCTCACAGATCCCTCACTGGATCTATTTGTGTCCTCCTTAAGGCTGAAGACAAGGAGCTGGACGGCGGTCTGATGCCTGACGGGAAAGACGCGAGCCCGGCCGGACAGGCCGAGGGCTCCAAGTGGCAGAAACCCAAATTTTCACGGAAATCTCTCATGAGGTGCTGTCTGGTCAAGTGGATCATCGCCAGCACCACTCAACAGGGGCCAGGTAGAAGGATTTTTCAATTCATTAAAAGAGACATCATGTATTATGACTTTTTTCACAAGCTAAATCAGTTCCAGTGGGTCTTAATAGCGTGTCTGTGACACGCTTTTGTCAACTACCCCAAGGATCAAGAATTAAAGTATACTTCACACACCCTAATTCGTCTTGCAATCAGTGTGTTTCAAAAAGAAGCATTTTAACTCATAGAGGCAGCGGTTCACTGTGTGTATGTGGCACATTTCCCATTGTAATGAAAGAAAAACACCAACAAAAATGTTTTTATGTAACATGTTTTTAATATGCAAGGTACCACACTACACTATTGGACTTTAACGTACAGTGACACACACTGAACGAAACACTTTTGTTTCTGCTCCCATTTTTCGTGAGTCGGACTCCAAGATCTCAAACTTTTTCTGCATACACAAAAGGCCGTTTCCCTCAAATATTGTTCACAAATCTGTCTAAATCTGTGTTAGTGAGCATTTATCCTTTGTCGAGATAATCCATCCCAATTCGCAGGTGTGGCATATCGAGATGCTGATGAGACAGGATGATTATGGCACAGGTGTGCCTTAGGCTGGCCACAATAAAAGGCCACTCTGAAATGTGCAGTTTTTGCTTTATTGTGGGAGTCAGTATCTGGTGTGACCACCATTTGCCTCACGCAGTGCAACACATCTCCTTCGCATAGAGTTGATCAGGTTGTTGGAATGTTGGTCCATTCCTCTTCAATGGCTGTGCGAAATTGCTGGATATTGGCAGGAACTGGAACACGCTGTCGCATACGCCAATCCAGAGCATCCCAAACATGCTCCAGGGGTTACATGTCCGGGGAGTATGCTGCCCATGCAAGAACTGGGATGTTTTCAGCTTCCAGGAATTGTGTCCAGATCCTTGCAACATGGGGCAGTGCATTATCATGTCAATCTAGTCACGGTATCAATAAAATGCACCTGTGTTCATTGCCCATAACATTCGCCTGCCCATACCATAACCCCACCGCCACCATGGGCCACTCGATCCACAACGCTGACATCAGCAAACCGCTCACCCACACGACGCCACACAAGCTGTTGAACAGTGAAAACCGGGATTCATCTGTGAAGAGAACACCTCTCCAACGTGCCATACGCCATCGAATGTGAGCATTCGCATAAGCTGCAGTAATATAAATCTTTGTTCACAGAAGATAAATAATATATGCCTTTGCGTATCATTATATGCTCTGTCTGAATGTGTTGTTTCAAGGTTTATAATTACCGCATCGTCGATGCTAGTTTGTTAGCCCATCTATGGCGTTTTGCCTTGTGTGTTAGCATTAGGCTAGCAGACTTTTGTTCGGCCTTGGTTTTGTTAAATACACAATACACAATTTGTAATGTATTCATTTGCGGTATTTTCATCTGAAGATGTGTCCATGCACCACATACACACAGTGTAAGCATGTGAGCTGCTGCATGCGTGAGTTAAAATGCTTTAATTGTCTTTAGGGGCACTCGCTTTTATTTCCCCAATCTGAGCTCTACTTCTTTATGTCGAAGGGACATAAAAAAACAAACAAAAAAACATTCTGATTTCAGCAAGACAAGACATTTGGTGTGTAAATATGATTATTTATCTTGATGATAGATTGACAAAAGATATGGTTCTATGGTTTCCAAGCACATGGACTGTACGCCTCCTCCCTTCACACTGCAGATGGACCCCTCTCCTGTTAAATGCAGATTTGAAATATTTATAACTACTTGTCGCCATCTAGTGGTCAACAGGCAAAGCTCTTGCAGCATGTAAAATAACTATGAAACTAGTAAAACAAATATTGTACCATTGCTCAATTCTTTTCAGTTTTGGATATAAAACTACCTTAAACATTTTAGAGGAACACAAAGGAGCATGTTATCTGTAAGAAAAGTTCATATCTGTGTAAAAATGTTGCTCATTCAAAGTTGTTTGGTATGGAATGCTATTCTTGGTAGTTAAAAATAGGATTTAGAACGGGATATCACGTAACTTTTCAACAAATTTCAATCAGGTTTCCGAACCCTGAATCACAGTAGAGAGTCTGCTCTTATCAAAAGTGCTAAATCATACAAGGTTGAATACTGACTCGGGAAAGGTGTTAAATCTGGTCTTGTTGGATCTCAGTGCGGCTTTTAATTCAGTACATCATAATATACTGCTGAACAGGTTGGAAACGTGGGTAGGACAAAATGGAACGGTCCTTAAATGGTTCACTTCCTACCTGGGGGGAAGGAGTTATTTTGTAACCATTGGAAGTGTTCAGTCTCATCGAATGGCAATGACCTATGGGGTCCCTCAAGGGTCAGTTCTTGGAGCCCTCCTGTTCAGCCTGTATATGCTACCGTTTGGGTATAAATTGCCTACAGAAGTGACGTCAGCCCCAATGTGAATGTTTTGAAGTCCAGGTTAAAAACTTCTTTTTTTCCTCATGCTTTTTAGAGCATTTCCACTTTTAAATGCTATTTCTTGCACTGTACACTGTTTTAATTGTACTTTATTTTTTCTCTTTGTTTTAAATGTTTACAAGATCTTTTTTTTTCTTTGTTTTTGAATGCTTTCAATCATGTTAAGCACATTGAGTTACCTTGTGTATGAAATGCGCTATATAAATACATTTGCTTTGCTCTAAAATCATTTATTTGAGTCAAGGCAGGTGAGCGAATACTTTTGGCAATACAGATTATACAGACAGACAGAGAGAGAGAGAGAGAGAGAGAGAGAGAGAGAGAGATAATGGGTAGGTTGTGTCAGGAAGGGTATCAAGCTAATTATGCTCTTGGGAAAACACAAAACTTGCAACAAGAGGCATATGTTGGTGGAATAATTGATTGACAGACTGACTGATTGAATATTTATTTCTGGAGTTTTATAATCCTAGCGGCGGCACGGTGGACGACTGGTTAGAGCGTCAGCCTCACAGTTCTGAGGACCCGGGTTCAATCCCCAGCCCCGCCTGTGTGGAGTTTGCATGTTCTCCCCGTGCCTGCGTGGGTTTTCTCCGGGCACTCCGGTTTCCTCCCACATCCCAAAAACATGCATTAATTGAAGACTCTAAATTGCCCGTAGGTGTGACTGTGCGTGCGAATGGTTGTTTGTTTGTATGTGCCCTGCGATTGGCTGGCAACCAGTTCAGGGTGTACCCCGCCTCCTGCCCAATGACACCTGGGATAGACTCCAGCACGCCCGCGACCCTAGTGAGGAGAAGCGGCTCAGAAAATGGATGGATGGATGGATGGATATAATCCTAGCCACCAATTGATAACCATGAGAATGGGTTACGGATGCAGAGAAAAAGAAAACAATGTCGACTTCTCTGTAGTTATGAGACTGTTTTCCACACGCTCAACTCCTGCAGTCTGTATTTAATAGAATAGAAGAGCAGCACTTAGGATGCATTAAAACACTAAGATGGTGCATTGTTTTTATGGCATGAGCTCATGCATCTTGGATGTTATTGTCGTGACAGAGCGTGTTTCTGTCTCGCTCATGTTTTGGTAAAGATGGTACGGAAGTTAAAGGTCTTGCATTGAATTCGGTGCCTAATTTTGAGGCTGGTGCAAACACATGACAACAAACTTCAATATTTTTAAAGCTTTGAGCAAAAGAGAGCTTGCAAAGATAGGAATATTAAAGGCTGAAGATTGATCCTTGCGGTACTCCGCATACTAGAGAGAATTGGACTATCAAGATTTGATTGAAGTGTAGGTTTTTTTGCTGGGTGATATTGACAATATGTGGCATTTAAAATATGGGAACTACATACATTTTCTGTAGTTTTTTTGTTTGTTTGTTTTTTTCCCACTGTGCCTTCATGTGCAATAATATTTGAACAATTGAATCGATTGATGTTAGGACAGACGAAACCAAGATCAGCTTTGGAAGAAAAAAGTATGGCGAATGAAAAGAACAGCTTATGATCCAAAGCATAAAACATCATGTGTCAAATATGGTGGAGACACTGTTATGTCACAGGCATGTATGGCATCCAATGGAACAAACTCGCTGGTATTTATTGATATTGAGAATGCTGACAGATGAAACGTGAGGTGCATAGGACAGTGCTCTCCTCACATTTAACCGAATCGTACAGACTGTTAGGATATCTGAATAATAACCCTAAACATCCTGTGGAAGTAATTCAAAATGGATATTTGTAAAATGAACTCTCAGTGCCTTCCGACCATAAATCAAGTAGACATCTGGACATGTTTTAGTACAAGAAGCACACATGTAATCAATAAAAATAATGAATGTTAAATTATTGTACTCTTGCCCATTGTGTATTTCACTAGTTTTTGTTATTCGCGGTGGACAGGAACCAAGCCCTGCTGCCAATAGAGAAAATCTTCAAGTAATTGATGTTCACCCAAAAAGATTTGCAAGAGATGCCAGATGTTAGACAAGCACTACTTTTCTATTAGACAAAGCTATGACCTGACTAAATGGAGCTTCTCACCTCAACAGCATTGTTCATTGGCCCCAAGATGCCACAAGACGGTACTAAAGTAATATTTTTAGATTCAGCATGGCTTTGGCCTGACCACAAAAAAAAGCAAATAGATGACTTTTTCAGCACATACTGTAACAGAGGATAGGGTCTCCCCCCAAAAAAACTACCTATTAGGTGAAATTGTTAGTGCCGAACGACAAATGTGCGGGGGTTCACTGTATTTCAAATGCATTGAGAAGGTGCTGTAAAGGGGGAGAATTATAAAACTGATGTCATTGTCCATAACTGTACCTTTGCAGCACAATGGCTGAAAGGAGGGAATCCTCGAAACCACAGGAAAGTTTCCACAGCCAATAAAATGTACTGTCCCACTTTGTCTCCCCCATCTAAGACCAATATGTTACCTCTTAACAATTGATTTGCCCTCTGCTACTTAAACTGTGTCCATTATGTAATGCAGAGTCATCAGTTGTGTACCACACTTACCTTTGTTGGCCCTTAAGCATGCTGACAAACACGTTCAAACAATGTGAGTTGCTATGCACATGGATGTAAGGCGGAGTGTTACGGCAGCCGCGACATGCCTGCTGTGCGTATGTGCAGTACTTTAAACAAGGCGCCGTTTATCAGGCACGTTAAATGTGTTTTAAGCGCCACAGTATTGACAAGCGGGCTCATTCACTGTTAAGTGCTGTTCATATATCCCAAGCGTCAGCGGATATGGATCATCGCTTGTTTCTTTTACAGCTTTGCATCCTCGAAATGACTGAGCAAATAAAGACGGAGAAGTGGAGACTATCAAACCTTCCAAACACACACACACACACACACACACACACACACACACACACACACACCCGCACGCGGGCGCACACGCACACACACAGGTGAGAGGAGATGGTGGTGGGTTACCACCACGAGCAATGGAGGCTAGTTGTGGATCATGTGAGGGGATCAATGCTTATTATCATCAGCCAGCAGCATGTGGTGGAATTCTACTTCAAATTTGCATCTTTTTGCTTCGATTGTTTCTAATGAGTCTGGCTTGTAACTGCTGATGTCTACACTCCAAGCTGCCTTGTCAGATTCTTTTTTTTAAACGTCATCACCCAGTCTTATATTAAGTCTATTTTTGTTTGCACAATATCCAATGAGATGCCATGACGGGATTGGGTGGCATGGAAATTATTGCTATTGTAGTTGTTGCGGGGATGTTTTATTTTGTGCTTAAACAGTTTGGGATGTGTGACCCTTTGATGCAGGAAGGTAAGACATGCATGCTGCCTCTGAGGTTTATGTTATCAACTAGCAAGAACTGCATCAAAAAATACTGTCGTTACAAATATAATAATGCCTGCAAGGTATTCAATTACAAGAACGTTTGTTATTGTGGTTGTAATCTGTTGTGGCAAAACTGCGCTACTCATACTGAGAGCTGTTTGTAATATTTTGCCACCCCTTTTCAACTATACACATTATTAGATACAGCTCTCAGTATGATGCAGCGTAGTTCTACACTACTGCAAACTACAAAATAATAAACATACTGTATTGTTAAATTAGGTCAATCCTATATTTAAATGCGTTGCTCCTCTATTTTCATCATCTCAATCTCTCCCCCGGTCTTGTCTTTTCCCACTTTCCATTTGTGTTGCACTCTTTGTAAAGATGGTGAGTACGTACCTGTATATTAATGTTATAATGATATAATGTTTCGGCACTTTTGACACAATCCTCCCTTTTCATAGTGGACATTTTGGATTCTACATAACTCACAGTGGAGACACTTATCAAAAATAAAATGTCTAGAATATGGCGTTGTAAAGAGAAAATAGCATGGAATTAATTATTTTTGCCATGTTGTGTAGGTGTCAATTCTTAGAGTCATAAATGAGAATAATCCGCAGTACTTGGAACTAAGAAGAAAATTAACTTAGAATCCTATATCCAAAGTGTCCAAAATGAAAGGCTGTTAAACCTGCTCTGAATAGCTGCTGATTTCTATTGCACAGCAAATGTTAGGAGCTTTTTTCCCAGCATTTTCTTCCCTATTATTTTGACTTGACACTGTATGTTCGTCACACTTTTCTTCATGTCACCCCCCCCCCCCCCCCCCCCCCCCCCGTTCCCTATGTTTTGCATCCAGATGGAAAGCATTAAATTCTTTTGCTTTCCATCTCTCTGGTAGATTCTTTCTTTGTCCTGTTTTTCCCGTTCTTGTTGCCATGTCTTCATGTCCCCCCTTCAGCTTGTTTTTCCTTCCTTTCCCCTCCCTCTGGCAGACAGCAGCGACAGTGACCTCGAGCTCTCCATGGTACGTCATCAACCCGAGGGCCTTGAGCAGCTCCAGGCGCAGACTCAGTTCACCAGGAAGGAACTTCAGTCCCTTTACAGAGGCTTCAAAAATGTAAGAAAACTAATGAACGGACAACAATCAGGGGCGGGCTTACCATTAGACAAACACGCGCAATTGCTTGTGTCCCCCTAACGTCTCATGAAAGCTTACTGATACAGTTGTCTTCAATTTAAATAAACTATTATTTATTTCACTGTACAAGATTGTCCATCCATCCATCCATTTTCTAAAAATAACAAAATGCCTAATCCATTATGATTGTTTCAAGCGCGCCCCTCTACTTCGTCATGCAATGGACCATTCCATCTTTTTAGTGTGCATGTGTAAACTTGATTCAGAAAGAGGGAAGCATGATGAAAAGGAGAGGGGGGGGGAATAGTTTTCATCAAAACTACCAAAGGTTTCTACCTTTTTCACCTTGAGACCAAATCTGCGTAACCTACAATAGCAAGAGCCAGGTGCTCTTGCCAGTAGATGTAGCACTGCTGTCAGTGTCAACCGAGGAGGATACAATGAAGATGTTTATCACAAAGATATGAGTATGAAAAGGGAGCAGTAAATGGTCAAGATGAGATGAGTTACTTGTTAGATAAAAATCCTCAAGAAGGATTTTAGGGACTTTATCTAGCTCAGGAAATTTTCTTAAATTCACACTTGGATTATAAACATTAATATTCAAAATGTTTGCGGTACACGCATGGACCACGGCCTGTTCCGTTCTTTAATCCAGCCCAACGAGCATTTAAAATATCAAGACGCCTGTGATATTTACATTGGTTGCATACTTTTAGCTGTTTTTTCCAACAATTGGTTAATTGATTATCCCTCATGCTACATTGTGAGTCAAATTTACCCATGTTAAAGTTTATAGCTCTTTGAAAAAGTATCTGAAAAATGTAAAAGAAAAAATATTTTGCCCTGTTCTTTGCTTCATTTTGTTATATATTTTTAAAAAAGATTTTAAGATTTACATGCTATATATCATAGGTGTCAAACATAAGGCCCGGGGGCCAGATGCGGCCCGCCACATCATTTTATGTGGCCCGCAAAATCAAATCATGCTCGTCAACTTCTGTGATTTTTGCTAAAATCTGCCCAAATTCCAAATTGTCATAATAATAAACAATAATGTTGAGATATTGCATTGTTATGTTACCAAATCCTTCTTCTACAGTAACTTAAACAATACTTGAACAAACTATTATCCTTGTCTTCTGATTTCAAAACTAGTTATCCCTCAATTTGTTGTGTAATGGTAATAATATGATTTTGTGATTGAACATTTATATGGTTTCACTGTTCTAACCGCCCTCTGAGGGGAATCAGAACTACGATGCGGCCCGAGCCAAAAATGAGTTAGACACCCCTGCTATATATAATGACCCATCAGTGACACAAGTGGCTAAATGGAGGGGAAATGTCTCATATATACACTTTTTTTCAGTTGTTGATTTTTTTTTCTGGAATTTTCCATCATTAAGAGAAACAATTATTTAAAAATAAATGGTTGAACATGAATCAGGTCACATGAACCCATATATGTTTGTGCTGTCCTAGAGGGGAAAAAAATTATAATATAATGTTCGTAAAATAAAAAAATACATACTGCATATACATGTAGCCTTTTTATCTTAAACACATCTTGGAATGTCCCGAATGTTTGCCCGCCCCAGCTTTAAAATGTTAAATGTTTATTAAATTATATATTTTTTTTGGTGCACGTTCACTACAACGCTGAGTTTGAGCTCTCACGTGATTTATACTGTCCGCTGTGGGTGCTAATACATACTGGGAGTTGGAGGTTTTAGACCACTTTAAAGGAGGTAAATTGCAATTAAAGTGGAGACGAAGATTACAAGTCAGCTTTGCCAATGCCATCTAAATACATTAAGGATGCGTGTCATGAGTTGTGGTCAGGAATCATCGCTGTAAGCAAAACCATGTTGCTTGTACAGTGGAACATCTAATGTCCAACACAATCTGTACTAAGATGCCTATGTTTTTGGTTAGCGATGTGTCCGCTGCATGTGGCGCATACACAGATCCGCAACACTAATTGACCATTGCGCTCACTTTTTTTTAGACTCAAAAAATAGAAACTCCCTTGCTGCGCCTCTAGTCCTCATGGCAACTAAAAGCGTTTCCCTTTTTAGGCACATCCCACAATCGAGGGGGACGGGGTGAGCAGTGGCTGAGACAGGACCGCCCTATCAAAACAGGCTCATTCCAGCAAGGGTCTTAAAAAAGGGGGTAAAGTGTTAGTAAAGTAAGGGGAGGATGGGTGGATGGGGGGGGGCGTAAGAAAAGTTTTCATTGCCCACCATGACTGGTTTGAATAACCCCTACAAGGTGCATAAAAATGCAATATCTCAACATTATTGTTTATTATTATGACAATTTGGAATTTGGGTACAGATTTTAGCAAAAATCACGGAAGCTGACGAGCATGATTTGCTTTCGCGGGCCAGATAAAATGATGCGACGGCCCGCATCTGGCCCCCGGGCCTTGAGTTTGACACCAACGTTTTATGGTATTAATATAATCAATTTTGAAGAGCAGCGTCAGTTACTCGCAGGTTTTTACTATTTGTGGCAGGTCTCAGTCCCTATCCCCTGGCAGTAGCTGGGGTTTACTGTATTACCATACAGACGGGACAGAAGTGTGTCTCCCTTCCCCTTTATCACAAAACTTGGGGCAGCAGGGTGAGTAGCGGTAAGCATGTCTGCCTCACAGTCGAGGGGTTCTGGGTTTAAATCTCATCTCGTCGCCCTCCTGCGTGGAGCTTTCTCTGGGTACTCCGACTTCCCCCCACATTCCAAAAAACATGTTAGTTATCCATAGGTGTAAATGTGAGTGTGAATGGTTGTTTGTGCCTTTGTGCCCTTTGATTGGCTGGCTACCAGTCCAGGGTATACTTGTACTCTGTATGAACCTAAATGAACTGTCAGTGCCTTCCCATCAGAAAACCAAGCAGACATCTGGATATGTTTTAGTACAAGACGCACACATAATGGAACAATTTTTACAAGAATAATTGAACATTTGATTGTTATACCCCCCCCCCCCCCCCCCTTGTGTTCACTTGTAGTTATTCATTCCTATTCCCCAACAGGAATGTCCCAGTGGGCTTGTGGATGAAGAAACATTCAAGACCATTTACTCACAGTTCTTCCCTCAAGGAGGTAAACATGATGATAAATGCCAGTTTTGAATTTAGTTTGCATCATTCTGAGAGTTGTTTCAATTTTTTTTTTATTAGATTGTGCAACATAACACAACTTCATCCTTTTTTTGTGCCTCGCTCCCCAGATGCCACCATGTATGCGCATTTCTTGTTTAATGCCTTCGACTTGGACAGAAGCGGCGCCATCCGATTCGAGGCGCGTTCACCGCCACTCGCCTTGCTATCAGATCGACTGCTATTTGCAATTTGGAAAACATTTATCAGCGAACTGAATTACCTTCACAGGACTTTGTACTGGGCTTGTCTGTGCTGCTTCGAGGTTCGGTGACGGAGAAGCTGCGCTGGGCCTTTAATCTCTATGATATCAACAAGGACGGCTACATCACGAAGGAGGTTGACGCAACTTCTACCGAGTGTGAGAAATATGGAGTCAAAACACTGTCACTTGAGTTTCAGCATTGAAAATATATGTAATATTACACGTGACAATCCACACAAGGCACATGAAGTTGAAGCTGGAAAAAAAATATATCAGTTGAAACTCAGAAAGTTGAAACCAAAAAAACCAAAACAAAACAAAAACTCATGAAGTTGAAACTGAAATCAAATCAAAGGGGAAACTCAAGAAGCCGAAACACTAAAAACATAAAGGCTGTCACTGAAAAATTAACATGAAGGGGAAATCTGAAGACTGACGTCCAAATATCAAATCCATCCATCCATCCATCCATTTTCTGAGCCGCTTCTCCTCACAAGGGTCGCGGGCGTGCTGGAGCCTATCCCAGCTACC
Organism: Phyllopteryx taeniolatus; assembly: GCF_024500385.1. NCBI lineage: Eukaryota > Metazoa > Chordata > Actinopteri > Syngnathiformes > Syngnathidae > Phyllopteryx > Phyllopteryx taeniolatus. The sequence goes on along the minus strand of NC_084516.1, from coordinate 14,139,424 downwards.
ATCGGGCAGGAGGCGGGGTACACCCTGAACTGGTTGCCAGCCAATCGCAGGGCACATAAAAAACAAACAACCAGTCGCACTCACATTCACACTTACGGGCAATTTAGAGTCTCCAATTCATGCCTGTTTTTGGTACGTGGGAGGAAACCGGCGTGCCCAGAGAAAACCCACGCAGGCACGGGGAGAACATGCAAACGCCACACAAGCGGGGCCGGATTGAACTGCGGTCCTCAGAACTGAGAGGCTGACGCTCTAACCAGTGGGCCACCGTGCGGCCTATCAAAATACAATATTTATATATTTTGTTTCGAAGTGATAAATATTTTGTTTCAGTGGGACTTCTGTGTAATTGTTTATTTTTTTTTCTGAAATGGCAAAAAAAAAATTCAATGCCAAAATGGAATGGCAGTGTTATGGCTCCAGAGGGGAACACCTACGACTGTTGTGACTTCTTGAGTCATGCTTGTTTCATTTCTTGCAGGACATGTTGGCAATAATGACATCCATTTATGACATGATGGGCAGGTACACCTTACCGAGTGTACGAGAAGATTCCCCCTATGAACATGTGGAGAAATTCTTCCAGGTACCCTGTCTGTTTGGTCAAATTGTTGTTTTTAATAAATACACGAAAGCAAACATTTTCCAGAAAATGGATCGGAACCGAGACGGAGCGGTGACGATTGATGAATTCATAGAAACCTGTCAAAAGGTAAACCCAGAACAAAAGTCACAATTCGGACCAGGGCGCATTACACTTACTTACTTTTCTGTCTTTGGAACAGGATGAGAGTATTATGTCTTCCATGCAACTCTTTGAGAACGTCATCTAGCTTCAGGAGGAGGAACTGCAAATGTCTCACCCGAAAGTAAACTTTAGAAATCACCACAGTTTAAAAAAAATTCTTATTTCCTCATATAATGGCTGTATTCAACTGCAGAGAGATTAGAAATCAGGTGCATTATGGTAGAGACTTTGACTTTGTGAAATTATATTCGATTTTGTATCATTTTCTTCACAACTAAATAATGACATGATGGATGGATGGATGGATATATTACATTATAATACGTATTATAATGAATATGTATTGCAGCACTTAAAGGTGGTTAGTATGTCTTATTCCCACTTCTAAGGTTGTAGGTTTGAATCTAGGCTCAGGCCCTGGTGTGGCGTTAGCATTTTCTCTTTGTGATTGTGTGGGTTCTCTCTCTTTACTCCAACTTCCTCCCGCGTTCCAAAAACATCTTTTGAGGACAAGATTGAAAACTCAAAATTTTCCATAGATATGAATGCTTGTTTATCTATTTGTGCGCTGCGATTGGCTGGTGACCAGTCCAGGGTGTAGCCCGCCTCTCAAAGTCAGCTGGGATAGACTCTAGCTCACTTGAGCCCTTAATACCTTAATGAGGACAAGCGCAATTGAAAATAGATTAAAGGCTGTACTGTATTATATTACAGTCTGTGTAATAATAAATACATACAGTGTTCCCACACATATTCCAATTCCTTTGCTGCCGTTTTGTGGCATCTTTGTGCCAAGGAACTATGTTGAAGTGAGGGAAGGCGTTTCATTAAATCTAGCCATAGCCCTATCTAATAGAAAAGTAGTGCTTTGCCGCACTCTTCTAGCAGCTATAGGCAATTATAAACCTTTTTGGAAGGGGCATCATTTACTCACATTTTGACAATAACGGGGGAACACTGTATGTATTATTCTATATTGTATTAACTTTTATAAGCTCAATTCTGCATCAACATCAGCTTTACAGATTCCACGTGCTGTGCAATGTGTTTTGGTGAAGACATCTATCGTGACACCAAGTGATATCAGATGTGTTATAATAGAGCTTAAAAAAGTGTTGTCCAATTCAGAGGTGGGTAGTCACGCGCTACATTTACTCAAGTAATACTTTCAATAAACTGTATTTGTCAAAGTACTTTAAATGCACCATACTTTTTAATTTTACTTAAGTATTTAAGTGAAGAAGGATTGATATTTTTACTCCGTTACAATGATCGACATGCCGTTCGCTACTTTTATTTATCCATTCTTGCGTGTGCGCATCTATTTTTAGACTCCATTTTCGACTTCCACATAGGGCGCCTGTTGCGCCAATACTAATGTCATTTGACTCCAATTCACCAATCAGACGACACAAGGCAGTCACATGACACCGCACGTAACCTCCGCGAGCCAATCATTTGTGAAAAGAAAAAAAAACAGCAGCGCGAGCGTGTTTACTTTACAGACTCCAAAAAACAACAGCTTTGTCATGCAGCTCTTCAATTGCGACTGCCCAACTTGAATATTTCAGCCCACTTATAACTTGCGAAAACACCATGTGGTAAGTTGCAGATGTTTCTTTTGTTGTTTTGGCAGTAATGTGGAAAAATTGATATGGTGTCGCACACGCACACACAATAACTAGGTTTGTTCAGCAAACAGCTTCTTCATCAAGTAATTTCAGTGAATAAAGAAAATAATGTTTCTGTAGGGCCCAATGCATGTGTTGTTCTTTTTTGGGCAGTTAAAAATTTAAATGGTGGCAGATCTGTGTCGACTCCCGTCAATTATATATTTTTTTATTTTATTTGATGTTCATGCTCCGATTTATAAAAAAAAATAATAAACTGAAAAAAAGAAGTTAATCACAATTTACTCTTTACTTGAGTATTGAGTACTTTCTTACTCTTACTCAAGTAAGTATTTGGATGACTACTTTTACTTTACTTTTACTTGAGTCATATTATTCTCAAGTAACAGTACTCTTACTTGAGTACAATATTTGGCTACTCTACCCACCTCTGGTCCAATTTGAGGTGCTGCATTTTAAGAGCGCAGACAGCTATTTGACGAAATATGGTAAACACTGATCTATGCAAAGAAATAGTAGTCCGATCACCTGACGTGTAAATGTCTTGTAGCATGACTGCACAAAACGTAGCGCCCAGCTGGGGGAGCATGAATGCCGAATGCATTGAAACCACGCGATACCCAACGCAAACAGCGACGTCAACATGGCTTTTGACGAAGGTTAAAGCTACAATGCTCTTTCTTACTGTTTGATTCCTTGATTCTGAGTTCATTTTTACAGATTAATTTCAGAATGGAATGATGCTGACGGTAGGGTTTTGTTGGCAACATGGGCCAATTGTCCACACAGCAAAGAAAGGACAGGGAGACTTGGCACGAACAAGGTCAGAAGTCAGACACACAAAACAGCACGATAAGGACTATGAGTTCATGTACAGAGGGTTCCTCGGTTTACAACGGTCCCGACATACGATGTTTTGAGGTTCCGAATGGCGCAGAATGAACTAGTTTGCACAGCAGCGTAAGAATACGTTGTCAAGCCTCGCAAGAAGGCAAAATCAGTCATCACCTGACTTAGGTCTTTTCATTTGATTGTTTTATATACTACACAGTAGACAAATATTTACTGTAATCATGACGTCACTAATGCCATAGCACAGGTTAGTGTTCTGACTTACATATTTACTTAATTCGGGTTACCTTGCCGCCGTAGGAACAGAACTCCGTCGTAAACTGAGGACACCCTGTACTGGTTAATTTTGGAGTATCATTTTGACCTAGTAGGACAACCAAGCTTTTTTCCCCCCCGCTACAGCGCCATTTAGTGCCATCTACGTCCTGCATCTGATATGTGTGAAATTTGTGTGTTGAGTGTCAACCTGCAAAAATAAATCTTTGTGCACTAACCTGAAATTACATCTCTTTGTCCACTTCTAGTACACTACACAAGATAGAATGCTAATTTTTACAATAATATTGGAGGAGATGGCGGCACAGTGGTCGACTGGTTAGCACATCCGCCTCACAGTTCTGAGGACCCAGGTTCAAATCCGGCGCTTGCATGTTCTCCCCGTGCCTGCGTGGGTTTTTTCCGGATGCTCCGGTTTCCTCCCACAGCCCAAAAACATGCACGGTATGTTAATTGAAGATTCGAAATCGCCCGTAGGTGCGATTGGGAGTGTGAATGGTTGTTTATTAAATGTGCCCTGCGATTGGCTCGCAACCAGTTGAGGGCGTACCCCGCCTCCGGCCCGCAGTTAGCTGTGATAGGCTCCAGTATTCCCGCAACCTTAGTGAGGATAAGCGGTGTAGAAAATGGATGGATGGCTATGAGAGGAGACTTTATTAAAAATGTACTTTTTATTGTGTGTTCTACCCCTAGTTATCAGGTTGACGATATAATGGATAATACAATATACCAGGTGAGATGAGTGCTGGCTCACTTTCATGAAACAAGGCCACCATCTCAAATGGCCTGATTTCAGCAAGACAAGAGAGAGGATGTGTAAAGTGTGGTGTAATTCTTGATTCTTGGGGGTATCTGACGAAAGCTCGTCACATTAAGACACCTGTAAAATGTGGAGAAATAATGCATAAAATATAAAACTGAAAATATTCCATCGGATTCGATTGGGTAAAAAGCTGTCAAATACAAAAATAACCGACCTTTGGCCAGTCTATGTTGGGACAAAGGAGCTTCACATGGTAAAATGATGTGCACAAGTGTGTGTGTGTGTCTGTTGCCAATTTCCCCTCAAATGGAACGCGATATGAAGCAACACTGCAAGGAGAAGGAAATAAAAGGCATAGCTTTGTGATGTCATAGGACAAAATGTCTGTTAACAATTATGTCTTTTGTTCTACATCCTCTGGACGCTCTTACTTTCTTGAGCAAAACATGCTGTGGAAACACAGCTCTGGTTATTCAAGTCATTGCTGTCTGCTGTGTTCTGTAGGATGAATCACAGGCCCTGAAGCCACTCAAGCCTTCGCTCAATGTGATTACAAAGAAAGTGCATGTCAACCAACCAGCTTGTGATTTGTCAGTGGGTTATACAGTGGATAAAGGAAGTGAATACACCCCTGTTTAAAAACCGTACCACTTTTTTGTGATTTAAAGAAAAGTCAACAACATAAATGGTCCAAATCAACAAAAGAACAGCATCACCAGAAACATGTACCGCCAGAGCCTAGACCTAAAGGTGTAGATCTATCTCAAGGATGGTCAGAAGAAATGGACAGCACCTGAGTTAAATATATGAGTGTCACAGTAAAGGGTCTGAATACTTATGGCTGTGTGATATTTCATCCATCCATCCATTTTCAACACCGCTTATCCTGGTTAGGGTCGCGGGGCGCTGGCGCCTATCCCAGCTATCTTCGGGCGAAAGGCGGACCACACCCTGAACTGGACGCCAGTCAGTCGCAGGGCACATATAGATAGACACGGACAACCATTCGCACTCACATTCACACCGTCACTGAGTGGGAACTGAAGCCACGCTGCCCGCAGCAAAGTCAGGCGAGTGTACCACGACACCATCAGTGACTTGTGTGATATTTCAGTTTTTCTTTTTTAATAAATCTGCAAACATTTCACCAATTCCGTTTTTTTCTGTCACTTTCATGTGCTGTGTGTACATTAATGAGGAAAAAAAATGAACTTAAATGATTTTAGCAAATATGACACAGAGGGAAAAATTAAAGGGGGTCTGAATACTTTCTGTACCGACTGTAAGTAAGAGTTCACATGAAAAGTAGTCAACTTGTAATTTGTAATTGGTTGTAAACAGTCTTTTTATGAAAAAGCAAATTTTTACAAATACATTTTGAATTCAACTTGAATTACCCTCACTTGCGCTGTGATCTAGTGGTTAGCACGACTGCCTCATATTTCTGAGGTTGGGAGTTCAACTCACTCTAATGAGAACAAGTGATAAAGAAAACTGATGCAGGGAAGAAATTACACTTTATACAATATAGACTACATATTACAGTCCCATTCCCATTAAAATGATTGGAATCCTGTGACGTCAAAATGTAATGCCCTTGCACAAGGAAGCAGGGTTCAAGGGCATTTACTCTATCATACGTTGAACATCGATCATAATCATAATGTGTGATTAAGAGCTAACCTGACTGCTATAAAAATATGCCACATGTCAGTAGAGTTCCATGTTGTTGACCACAAACAAACACTGGCGTTGCACCATCCTCTGTCTGCATATGTGCTGAATAATGGTGCATGACTGTGTGGGAGGTCAGCAAAAATCATTCAACCTGTACTGTATTCTTCACCTTTGACCAATAGGAACGTCCGGCTTGTCGTGGGGGGAGGGGCTTAGCTCAAGTTGGTATAGAATTAATTATGAAAACACAACCTTCTGGATCCAATGGATCGCCCCATCAGCATCACATCATCAGTGTGGGACCCCACAGAAAGGTAAACACACTATTGTTCTTTTCTGTTTCTTATTTTTGGGGGAGAAAAAAATGCTACTTTTCACAGGTTATTGACAAAGTAACTACACTGTAATTGTGTTAAATTTTTAGTTCTTTTTTTTCATCTTTGGGTAAATAATTGCTGCATAAATCTAAAGAAGGAATTTTTTATTTTTTGACTATTTATATATTTTAATGTATCTTTTTTATAAAACTACAAGGAAATACTGTACTTACCACATCACGCTATAAACCTTTATTATTATTATTATTCATTTTTTATTCACTCTTATTACTTATTTTATTTTATTATTTTACTAAACTACTACTACACAATACTTGGCATTTTAGTTTCAAGATGCAATATTTTTTTAATTTGATTTCTTTAATTTATTTAATTTATGCATCTTTGCTTTTATTTTTGATTTTACTTGCCACATAAGCCTAAAAAAGCCATTTCTTATATTTTTATTTCTCCTTTTAATTTTTTTTTCTCAAACTACGACGTACTTAACAAACTACTACTTTAAATACTTGCCATGTCAGCATAAGGAAGCCATTTTAGTTGTTTTTTTCATATTTATGTATTTTTATTTTTTACTTTGTATTTGTATTTTATTAACTATTACTAGGTTTTATCTTATTTTGTATTGTATTTTATTTTCCTTTTTAACTTTTTTTTAATCAAACTACACCTACGCCTTAAAGGCCCAATAAGTCATTTGTATTCTATTTGTATTTTTCGTGTTCATTTATTCATTTATTTATTAGTGTTGTTCATTCATTCAACCAAATTATGACTATACTAGAGACTGTACATGCCACATGTTTGTTTTTCATTTAATTTTGATGCTTTGATTTTTATTGAATGAATCAAAATAATACTACTACATACTTGCCACATGGGCCTTCAGAAGACATTTTTTGAACTGTTTACTTTTTATTTATTTTTACCAAACTACTACAGTACTACTAATAACTTGCACAAGAATAACCCATTCTTTTTCAGTTTTTATTCTAAGAGAGAGTGAAGAATAATGAAATCTCATCATTTCAGCATTGTTAAAACAATAATATTCAGTATCTTGTGTAGTATTTACTATTGGCTTTGCTCGATGCAGTTTTTCAGGTGTTACGTGCTACAGTAATAGTTATACAGTGTGTTGCTACTGTATTTATTATTATTTATTTATTTATTTATTACATAAACTCTTTGTTTGATGCTTTGTTCGCTTTAGATTAAAGTTCCTAATCTTACTTCTTCTACACCGACAGATCAGACAAATCATCATCAGCTATAACAAAAATATATATATAATGTATAGAAAATTATCAACGTCTTGATCTATGTGCGTGTGTGTGTGTGCGTGTGTGTGTGTGCAGGACCTCCAGAAAGCGATGAGAGGCCTGCAGAAGCTTGTGTCACTGTGGCTTTTGTTGTTGCTCATAGTAGTGCTGTGTCCAGGTGCGCAGTACACATATAGTAAGCGTGGCAGTGGTGCACAAAAAGGCAGCAAGAGCAACAAGGCACCCGCCTCGAAGGGTCACGGCCTCCCCAAGCAGGACCTGAAGTGGGCGGGGGCAGCGGCGGCCGGGATGCTGGGGGGTACGGGCACCGGCTACGGGCCGGGCATCCTCGGGAGGCCCAAGCACGGCTCCAGGGGTCACGCTGGCCAAAAGGCGGCCTCATCTGAGCGCCACTACGGCCAAGGTCAAACGTTTTCCAACCAGTCGAGGTGGAGGGCTTTTCTGAAGGCGGCGGCGGCGCCTGCTCACGTGAGCAACCTCTTCCTCACGCTGGGACACACGCTCACCTTTCTCACTGGGCTCTGCATGAGCACACTTTGACCTCCGTCTCTTGTGAAAATGAAAATAGAATAAATTCCTGCAAATGATATTTCCCTTTGCTTCATGTTGTAAGAGAGGATCCTTAATTCCATTACATAAACTCTTTATATGGCAAGGAACATACTGTATATGTACCGTGATTTGAGATTTATTAAGAGCAGTTTTATCCAACCTTTACTGACAAAAGTAACATATTTTACAGTAGAAAAATCTAATGGCACGACACCATTGGGATTGGGATTTTTGACAGAATTTTATTGATCACGTACACATTCACAGAAAATTATAGCACATCATAGCAGTAGTATCACTTGCTGGAGAAAAAAATAATAATATTGACGCAAATTTTGAGTTCATGTAGCAGTTTCAGAAAGTCCCAAGTATCAAGGAGAAGTACACTTTAGTCCATATGTGAAATACAAACTTGGGGAAAATATCAAACCTAACTTAAATTTGATTTTAACTGAGAAAACCTAATGGTTTGTGAATTAATGGAAGTTAAAAATACATTATTAAAAAAACAATAAAAGAAAATGATCCACTTTTAAGGTTTATTTCACAAGTTACTGGACAATAAATCAATAGTGGGAACTAACAAACCATTCAAATATGAAAAGTGCAGAACAGAGATGAAAAATACCTTTAAATTATATGACAATGGTCTCTGTCAGTCTGTTTACAGTATGCGTTAGTCAAAACACATGTTAAAAGTACTTTAGGGGAACGGAAACTGACTAAAAGCAGCTATGTGTAATTAACAACATTGCAACGGAACAGAACCAATGCAAGTGAAATGACAAATGTCCGCTAAATAGAAACATTATCTCAGTTGTCCATTTCATCATTCATGAACTCGTACTGTACAAGCACAGATGCACGTCAAATGACTGCTGTTGTGGAGGCAGTGATGAGCAAAAACCAGAATGGAGACGTTTGCGTGTAGGAAATTAACTTCCACTGGAAATTACAATACAACGACACGTTTCTCTGGATGATGATAGATTTTTTGGGGGCCAAACAGTTTCCGTGCCTTTATGTGTTGCCATCTCAATCTAATCTGGGGTCTTCGGAATCAGTCGGGCTGGCCCATGTAACCGAAACTACAGTAGCAAGTACGAGATTCCTACTTTTTCTTATGTAAAAACTGTCACTGTCATAACATTTTGACTTGTTTCTCATAACATTGACATTTTTCTCATAATATTATGACTTTATTGTAGTACCATGAATCCCTTTTTCTCATAACATTCCAAATTCATCCTTGTCACATTACAACTTTTGCCCTTATACTGTTGCAAATTTCTTGCAACTTCATTCCTTACTGTATATTACAAATTCAATCTTGCGACTTTTCTCCTTGTAATTTTAGTCTCCCCCCCCCCAGTGTAATCCTGATACTCCTTTGTATATTATGCACCAAATAACACATGGAAAAACATTTGCATCATTGCACGAAAAACAGGTGCTCTATTTACAATATCATGCAAAACCTGTTTGCGCCCAACTGATGAAACAAACCTGATTGCACTGTCATAGGATCTAGAATGTCATAATGAACTAGTATATAAGCTCAAATAAAAAAAATAGAATATGTATTCAGTGCTCAACAACGTGGAGTGCAAATCAAAATGAGTGCTTGTTAGACTAAAGGTTTTAATGCTTTTTCATGAAAATGCACAGGACTCCATCACCCTGGTGTTAGTTTTATGCTGCTATATGCTGTATACTATATATGTAGTATATACTATATACACTATTCCAACAAAAGTTTTGCATATTGGGCTTTTGGGTGAAATTTCAGAATTAACTTCAAATGCATAACAACCTCTTCAGGTGAATTTGATTTGACCATTTCAGTACCTTTTGCACAACTTGCTATTCAATAAGAAGGAGCTGAACAGCAAAATTCGCATGAAAATTGCACGGCAAAATACACAACAGGTTTTTGTCTATCGCTGAAAATTTCCAAGGATGTCTGTCCACTTCTCTGTTTTTCTGTGACTCCTCCAGTGTCTCTGTATCTGGTATCTCTTGGCGAGATACACTTGAGATACATTTGATCAATTGTTCGGCCTCACACTGTCAAAATGTGAACGGCGCGATGAAGAGGACTGCTTCAATACCAATTCAAATTGAACAATCTATTGTTCATTCATGGATAAAAAACATTTTGCCCTTCAGCTCCTTGTTAGAGAACAGAAAGTTGTGTAAAAAGTACTGAAATGTTCAACAGTTGGACAAAAGTTTAGAGAAGGTCAAATGAAGTTCACCTGTAAATGTTAGAGTGCATGTTAAGTTCATCCATGTCACCCGAAAGACGACTATCCATAACATTCAGTGAGTAGTGTATATAGGGATTAACTAAATATGAGCCAGAAGGTGCAAAATTCAAGAAGGTTGCTGACGATATAGGTTACATTGGATCAGCATTACTGTATGAACACGTGCAGCGATAATAGAGGGCCCAATTGTTCTTACTGGAGCAGGAGCACGCTGGACAGTAACATGGAGAGCGACAGGAAAAGCTGCGCCTCGCCAAAGCTCGGCGGCCCACTGCGACCAATCTGGACCTGCTGCTCGGGCTTGCGTTCCTCCAGGAAGCGCTCGGAGTAGACCATGTAATTCTCCACGCAGCGGCGTGCCTTCATCTGCTCCACCAGGGATGGGTAGCCGATCTCCTCGATGCTCACCGTGTCGTCATCGTCCTCTTGGATGCCCCCAGAGGAGTTGTTCTTCCGCTCCTTGAGAAGGTCCGTTCTGTTCATACATCGGGCCATGAAGGCGTCGTAGGTCTCGGCTCTCGGAGGCGGCTTGTAGACGTAATCGCGGCCGAAGTCCTTCTCATCGGTGGAGCGCGAGCCGTAGCGGCGGTACATGTAGTTGTTGTAGTAGTACTCTTCCTCGGGGTTCCGAAACGAAAAGTGCGGTCGGGGGAAGCGCCCCAGTCCGTATCCCACCGCCATCCCGGCCACGGCGCCCACGCCCGCCGCCAGGATGGCCTTCTTGGCAAACCCTGTAGATTTGGGTTTGTAACCCATACTCTGCACCGAACGGGAGAAGGGGGACCCTCCCATTCCGTGACCGCCGTATCCGTAAGCACCCCCACCAATGTGGGGACTCAGAATCCTATTATTCGGGTTCCCTTGGGGGTAGCCGAACGATCCGCCTCGCCCCGGATAACCACCTGCAGCTGGATATTGGTTTGGGTAGCCACCCCTGTTAGGATAGCCCCCTCCAGCTGGGTAGCTCCCCCCGGCTGGGTAGCTCCCTCCAGCCGGGTAGCCACCCCTGTTTGGGTAACCCCCTCCGGCAGCCGGGTACTGATTAGGGTATCCTTGGTTGGTACCACCTCTGCCTGGATTCTGGTTGGGATAACCGCCTCCGGCTGGATAATTTCCCCCTCCGGGGTTCTGGTTGGGGTAGCCACCAGCAGCTGGATTACGGCCCGCAGGGTTCTGGTTGGGATAACCGCCTCCGGCTGGATAATTGCCCCTTCCGGGGTTCTGGTTGGGGTAGCCACCAGCGGCTGGATTACGGCCCGCAGGGTTCTGGTTCGGATAACCGCCTCCGGCTGGATAATTGCCCCTTCCGGGGTTCTGGTTGGGGTAGCCACCAGCGGCTGGATTACGGCCCGCAGGGTTCTGGTTCGGATAACCACCACCGGCTGGATATCTGCCAGGATTGGTTCGACCGGGATTCTGATTAGGGTAACTTCCGCCTCCTGGATAACTCGCCGGGTTTCTGTTTCCCGCCCCCGGGTAACTTCCACCCGAAGGGTACGGATTGGTGTTCCGATTGGAAGTGCTTCCTGGATTTGAGTTGGACGGTTTGGATTGCGAGCCCCGGTTACTCAAAGAGGTGGAAGATCTCCGGCCGCTGCTGCTGCTGCTGCTGCTTCCGCCTCCTCTTCTGGCCCATGTGGATTCCATGTTTAGCAGAATTATGATGAGGAAAGACAGAAACGCCGCCTCGCGCCATCTCTTCATCATGGTCCTAAAAACAAAAACGATTTCATTGAATCTAATTGAATACAACTCAAACAGCAACAAGAATGATAGGCAACGATTGAAGAATCACATCCTATTCTTGTTCTCTAATTGAACACCCAGCAGGGATCGACTTTAACCTGCTAGTATCTAAGCAAACGTCATCCATTGTACTCTCATCAACGTGCTTGACAAAAAAAATGATAAACCCGCGTCTACATTTACAGCTGTGGGCTTAAAGGTCTGTTTTCGTTGAAAAGACATTCGCAACAGGCAATATGCTCAATAGCAATTAACCACGAGAATAAAAATAAGACATGAATAACGGAATTAACTTAGTCGACTTCTCCTCTCGGATCTATATAACATTATTACTGAGTGTACCTTAATAATGTCCCACCGAGGGATGACGGTTAAATGCGGTTCGTCGTCGTTAAATTTGGAGATAAGGCGTTGTTGTCGTCCGTGTGTTCTCCTTTTGCTCCGTTATGTGCTGCGCTGTGAGGGTTGGGGCTTGGGCTGCGGTGCACTCGTTTTACTACACCTCAGAACGGGCACGGGAATTCAGGCCGGAAAAAGTCTGTGACGATTTAACACAATTTTGCTTGGTTGTAGTATTTTTGCGTGTTATTGCTCTAATGGGATTCTTTATTTAATACAACTTGAAATTTTTGCAAGGTCGTCTTGTAAATAAGATATTATATTTTGCCGTGTCACGCCCAGTTTACAAAACAAGCACATCAGTTACGCATGCGCGGTTTCACTGGACAAAGCTGGGCAGAACTGCTAGCGACTCCTTCATTGGCTGATGTCGCCACAGCCGTGACGTCACGACGGTAAACTGCCAGATACTCGTCCTTTACGTCCTCGCGGTACATCGTGGAAAGATGTCGGAGAGGAGAGTGCCCGGTGGAGGAACAGCGCACATGAAACCAGCCATAAAGAGCCAACGCCGTGGTGTTTATTGCGAGTTTTGAGCAAACGTAAGGGGTGAGGTTTAGTCAATCCCATAAACGGAGCTGTCTGGCGCGAATGGGTGGATAAAAACGCCCCAATCCGAAGAAGAGACAGAGAACCGCGTGAGTGCTTAAACCGAGGCCGGGGAGCCGATTCGGCTTCTCGCTGGGGTGGGGATGTTATCCGTACTGTCTTATGGCAGACTGGTAGCCAGGGCTGTCCTCGGTGGACTCTCGCAGACGGACGGGCGCGACTACAGCCTCGTCACGGCGAGCTATGGCTTCGGCAAGGACTTTCGGAAGGGGATCCTCAAGAAAGGGATGTGCTACGGGGACGACGCCTGCTTCATCGCAAGGAACAAGAGCGCCGACGTTTTGGGTAAGCGCATTCCCGTTCGCGGACACGCTGAACCGGCTTGCGGGCTCCCGTTGTACCCGCTTGACCTTCAGTGGTCAGTCCACACCTGCACGTGGACTGACCTCACGATGAAAACACAAAAGCCCCCCCGCCCCCACCCGCTAACACGACCTTAACTTTCGCCCCTAGCTATCCCTTTACAACATTTGTTCGTTTTAGTAGGACACATTCACCGTGCAAAAAGCCACCCGCAACGGCATAATTGAACTGTAATGTTCTCGTGGTGCAGTTTTTACGCTGTAAACCAAACGACCTTTCACCTAGATACGTTCCGACGTCAAAGCGGTGCAAGATATTAGACCAAATCGAGTCGGGGGTCCATGAAAGCACATTTAAAGAATATTGGTGTTGAAATAAAAATAATTTAGACGCCCTCTGACATAAAACAACAAGGTCAAGAATGGTCGAGCATGGAGGCAGCCATTTTGCTAACGGCGAAGTTAGCCCCGCTTAGCTTGGCTCAAAGTCTTTTGTCCACAGACGTGTTTAAATAAGCGAAACCGTTCTTTTAAAAAGAACTTCGAGGACGTCATTTGTGGTCATTTAAGGTTTTGTTTGAAATGTATGGCACAATAAACACGTAAGGGCTGCTTGCTAACTGCCCTTTAAACCCAGCACATTAAATATGTACTGATGAGGGGAAAACAAAACAAGATCAAAACATGAAAGTAAGTTAGAATTGCAAAAAATGTGAATGGTTTGCATCAATCATTTTTTCAGGCGAAACCTCATGGTGATTGCATATCTGCCTTTGTCGTGTGTAGGTCTGCTGTTTCATTGTGACTTGACCAGGGGTTTTCCTGGCTCCAATTGAGGCAGGTCTCTCACACGTGGTCTCCTCATGTTTACGCGCTTTCTCTGTGGATTATTTAGATGCATTTTTTTTTCATTCTTTGTTTACTTTTTCTTATAGCTTATATTATGGTAAAATGCTATTGGTAGTACAGTGGTACATGCTGCTGCCTTTCCTGTGGATTTGATTCTCGGCCAGTGGCCCCAATACCCAGGAACTGCCAGTCTCAAACATGGATCTAAAAGTGGGTAGGTTGCATCGTGAAGGGCATCAGGTGTGAAAACATTATCGAACAAATCATGCAAGAGTGACTCGTGTGGCGACCCCTGATGGAACAACTTGTCAAAAGTCGTAACCTACGTATTCTAAAATACAAGGTAAAAATATGGTATTTGTTTGTAATATTAATTAAAGGTTTTCAATCAACATTCACAGATCTCCATGTAAAGTTTTAGGTATGACTTACAACTGTTTCAGATACAGCGCTCACCATTGGCATGTCGTAATACTGCAATTGCAGTTAAAAATTACACCCAACTCCTGTAATGCTGGTCAGATTATAACAGTTGTCCTGATGTCAGCGCTTGTAGAGCTTGGGACCCTCAAATTAAGTGGAGGTGGCTGCCTCCAAACATGATGACCATTTATGTAACTCAATTAGTCAAGTAATATTTTGGTGTGTTGGTAATACTCAGCATCAAGTTCATGTCTTTTTTTATGATAGGTGTGCCAAATGGAAACTTAAATTCCTGTTTGTTTTAACAGGCGTAGCAGATGGCGTCGGGGGCTGGCGGGACTACGGCGTCGACCCGTCTCAGTTCTCCGCCACGTTGATGAGAACGTGCGAGCGGCTGGTGAAGGAGGGCCGTTTCACTCCCAGCAACCCGGTGGGCATCCTGACGTCTGGCTACTATGAGCTCCTGCAGAACAAAGTTCCCCTTCTTGGTGAGCCCCACAGTCACAATCCCCTATGCATGCGCGCGCACACAATGATTACATATATCTTGTAAAACCATCTAGAAATACCAACCATATTTCCTCATATCGCATTGATCTGCAGAGTGTACTGGGCATCTTCTAAATAACATAGCTGCAGCAGATGTCAGACTGCGATTAATGGCCTTATTCAAAGATGTATATTGTATTAATTGTAATGCAGAACTACAGTTAAATTAATACAAATCTGAAATTTTGGTGGCAGCAATATATAAATGGATCTGTATCCTATTTAACAGTCAACTTGGCCAGGGATGTATTTTCCTATAGAAAACCTTAGGACAGTCAGTAAGATGAGACTATCTCTTCGCCGCAGAGCTCCAGGAGATGAAGAATGTAAGTGACACTGCAGTGGGCGGCAAACGCGACACCCAGGTCACGTCTTCAGAGACGTGGTGTCCGTCTGCCACAGCCAGCGTAGCAGACCTCTCACACTTGTCACCGTATGTCAGATAATCCATTTTGTGTTTGTATTTAGGCGGCACAGCGCCCAACTGGTTAGCTCATCCGCCTAACAGTTCTGAGGTCCCGGGTTCAAATCCGGCGTTCCTGTGTGGAGTTTGCATGTTCGCCCCGTGCCTGCGTGAGTTTTCTCCGGGTACTCCGGTCTCCCCCCACATTCCACAAACATGCATGGTAGGTTAATTGAAAACTCTAAATTGTCCGTAGGTGTGAATGTGAGTGTGACTGGTTGTTTGTTTATATGTGCCCTGCGATTGGCCGGCAACCAGTTCAGGGTGTACCCGGCCTCTCACCCAAAGTCAGCTGGGATAGACGTCAGCACGTCCGCGACCCTAGTGAAGATAAACAGTTTAGAAAATGGATGGATGGATGTTTGTATTTATTGCAAGGATGATCTGTACTTGGACTCTGCAGCTGAATGCTGCTCTGAGTTTTGCCTCCCAAGGCTGCAGTCACCCATCAGTAGAGCTGTGCGATTTGGACAAAATTTTATATCCCCATATCGATAATGTGTATCCTGATAACAATATATGTGTCTAATCTAAGTTGTCTATTTTCTTACGGCGCCTTAGTTTTTTTTATGGGTAAATATTTCCCTTGCTGAAACAACCAATTTTAGTCCTGTTTTCAACAAGTTATTGATGATTTAAAGTTTTAGGAATTGATTGTAAAATCAAGCCTTATAATTTTTTATTTTTTTATAACGGTTCAGACAAAAGCGCATACCGGTAAAAAGAAACGGCATAATAAAAATCATGGGAGTTGCACAGTTTACGTGTAATGCCCTTCAAACTTATGACACTTTCACAAATGCATATTAATATATTGCCATGTGCAACTTTGCGCCAGATTGAGTCTCTTTGCATATAACCCTGTGAGATCCTAATAAATTTGACAGTCATGTATTCATAGCCGTGCAAGAGTAAACAGCGAGTATTGGCCTTAAAAAAGAGACAATTCCCCCCCCCCCCCCCCAAAAAAAAAAGCAACACAAGCAACACCATGCATATACGGTACATTGTTGTGTTTCACGTAGTCCATTGTAGGGCACATTGAGCATGTAATTCAGAAGGCACGTCGCGGCTCCCCACGGCTCGGGCACCCCGTGCTTCGCCAAGCTAGGCTGCCGGAGGACCATTGGGCTTCTATTATTACTAAGCGGAGGAAGGTTAGGAAGTGCAGGGTTGTCTGAGTAGCGGTGAGGGAAAACGAAACTAAACGATATGAACGGCAGTGTTTTATTGTACGCTAGATGTTTTCATCATATCACATTATGGTATATATTGTTACCAGCAAAAATAATGACAGCAAAAATAATAATTTCTGCTGTAACACCACATTCCTGTTTCGTTCTGTTTTTTAAGGGAGCAGCACCGCCTGCATCGTGGTGCTGGACCGTCGGAGTCACCAACTCCACGCGTGTAACCTCGGTGACTCGGGCTTCCTTGTGGTGCGCGGAGGTGAGGTGGTACACCGTTCAGACGAACAGCAGCACTACTTCAACACGCCCTTCCAGCTGTCCATCGCTCCGCCAGGGGCCGAAGGGGTAGTGCTCAGTGACAGGTTGGTGCCGGTAACTCACTATTAAAGGAGTGTGCCTCAGCTTTTGTTGTGCAGAGCATCTCCTGTCTGACTTCACGCTGAGTATGAACAAATGTAAACTTGATTAATTCGTAGGATTTATTACAGTGGGTCTTCTGATTACAACAATTTTATTCCTGGGGGAATCACAATTTGTCGGATCGCGCTGTAGTCTATCACTACACCAACACAGTAGTAAAGTCATAATTGCATTAAATATTTGTATGAAAAATGCTTCTAGGCCATAAATATAAAACTATCAAATGAAAACCCATAAGTACAGCAGTAATTGAGGGTGCCTTCTTGTGCTTTGTGAACACATATTTGTATGCTGCTGTGCAAACTATTTAATTGTGTGCCAATTGTAATCTCAAAACCATGTTTGTGGGTACCTTCCTTATTATCTGTGTAGCGCAATGTGCTCTACAAAATGGCTTCTGGTACGTCCTTTTGGGTTTGGTCAAAATTTGCATTCACCAAACTCTTATCATTCATGTATTTTATGAGATACGGAGTCCTTGGGCCTTGACGTCCACCCGTCGAACTTCGAGGATGCAGTGGAACCTCTGTTCATGAACTTAATTCTCTGTTTGTGACCCAAAGGAAGCATTTTTTCTCGTTAAAATTAATGGAATAGAATTATCTAGTCCAGTCCCACGCAGACATCCGGGGCCACTGAAACCGGAGCACTTTCCAGGGCTTGCTAATAGCATAATCACTTGCACTTTTCACTGACCTGGGAGCCATATCCACGGCTACATATATGAGTTACAATAGACGCCTGAGTTTGAGAGCATTTGAGTAGTGTCAATGAGAGCATTTGAGTAGTGTTAATAAGAGCAAGACTCGTGCGTATGAGAGTGTTTGAGTAGTCCTTATGAGAGCCTTTCAGTGGTTTGTGTGTGTGTGTGTGTGTGTGAAAGCATTTGAATAGTAAATGTGAGAGCTAATCCTGAATAATGTCTCTTAACGGCCCCTCATATGAACGCGCTGCACGGCTGACGTCACGTAGTAAGAAAAAACGTTTTCTCGCTCTTCGCATCAAAATTACTGTGGTGGGAGCAATTGTGTGTGTCAGTCACTCACGTTTACGTACACGCACACACACATTTGTTCTCATGGACCACAATCGACAGTGTATTGAGAATGGTGTGCTTGTTTACGTTTAGTTACTTACTATACTGTGTTGGCATGTCAAGTCTGCACTAAGTTGCTGATTTAATGTGGCTTCAACAACACTGATATTTAAATGATTGCTTCATGTTAATGACATGATACAGTAACTTGTGTTACCCAGTAATGGGTACAGTTACGCTAATGCTTTTTTTGTACTGTGGATAAGTAGTGTTGCTGTCACTTGGGACCTGCTGAAAGTAACTAAGTTACTTTTTTCTAACTTAGTTACTTTTGAAATCAATTAATCAGTAAAGTAACTAAGTTACTTTTAAGCTCAAGTAATCAGTAAAGTAACTAAGTTACTTTTTTAAGGGAACTGTGGCAACACTGGTGTCAACTCAGTTTTGGGTTCAAAACGTTTCTCATACTGTCATTATGCATGTGCCTGGTGACCGGAGGTTACCATGCCTCCTTACTACAAACACTGCGTGCATAGACTCCGTTAACTCTGCATTTTCCACTCTTACATTTTCAGCTCAATGTGGTTTTATAATGACCTCTGGACCAGATACAGCCATATGTTAGAAATAATTTTGACTGCACCGGGTTATTTATAGAATTCAGTGAGTTGTTATTTGAATTCTGGTTATGCAAGTCAAAGTGATGGATTTCAGACCATGTCTCTCAAGTAACAATGTAGAAATTCACAAGTATATAACCTTTTCACTTTCAAACGCATTACTGATGATAATGATGAACTATTTTACACCACAAACGCAATGTGTCACGGGTGCTTGACCATGTGCAACACTGATTTAAAAATAACCGCCT
Source organism: Phyllopteryx taeniolatus (assembly GCF_024500385.1). NCBI lineage: Eukaryota > Metazoa > Chordata > Actinopteri > Syngnathiformes > Syngnathidae > Phyllopteryx > Phyllopteryx taeniolatus. The sequence continues at coordinate 14,120,177 of NC_084516.1, read as the reverse complement.
CATGAAGAAGCTCTTTAAAGGCTTCTGTTAATAAATCTGTGGCCGTGATGCCAGCAAGACTCTCTGGCGAGGCCAGACTACTACCATGTCAACAGTTTCAGTTAACAAACTACGTGTCCAAGCAACTCTTCTTAATGATGAAGTAGAAAAGCTCCAGTTTCACTTGTCTCTGAACTCACCATCCTCTTTTTCCCCCCCCTTTCAGTCCAGAAGCTGCTGACAGCTCCTCCTTTGACGTGCAGCTTGGTGACATCATCCTCACCGCCACGGATGGTCTCTTTGACAACATGCCAGACTACATGATACTCCATGAGCTCAAAAAACTCAAAGTGTGACTTCTTCTTACATCAGCAAACAACATTAAGTACATATTAGATTTTAACCTATTTAATTGTGGTTCATCCTTTACAGACCACAAACTATGACAGCATCCTACAGACTGCACAGAGTATAGCAAAGCAAGCGCACAACCTCGCCTATGATCCCAACTATATGTCACCGTTTGCACAGTTTGCATGTGACAACGGCCTGAATGTAAGAGGTAAGCGTGTCCCTTAGACACCAGAAACACAAATTTTGTGTGTCAGTTTCTGTAAGACCAAAAATAATGTTAAGTTAATTAAAAAATATATACAAAAATATATATATTTTTTAAATAAGCATACATCGATGCACAGAAACTATGCGCAGTATGTCAGAATGATGTCAGCCATAAATCCACCACTGAGCCACCACAGATTCGTTTGTAGCCCTAACTTCCACTAACAACGCAGGCTGAACTTACATCCTACCTGACAATTTGACATAGAAAACTTCCTTGACACCAATTTCTGTAATGTGTATCTATTTAGAGTTTAGGGTTAGCTGCCATCTTGTGCCATTTTAGGACATTTCAGAAAGAGCACAAAAAACGCGAATCGGTGAGTTTGTGAAGAGTGAATTGTGATTACAGGATTACTGTATTTGTATAAAAGCAAATAAAAAGCCAGTTTTCCATAATATGTATGGATATATTTCCCCCTTTACTAATGCCAATGCATCTCAAAGCATGTGAGAGGTGGCACTCCGGTTGGCCACTGTTACTGTCACATGACCACAGCACCCTCACAAGCGTTTGAAACTTCACTTGGCTGCTCACCTCTCATTTCTATCGTCTGTTCTCCAGGAGGAAAGCCTGACGACATCACGGTGCTGCTGTCCATTGTAGCTGAATATACAGACTAGGAAGTGTGTGCTCCTATGTGTGTGTGGAGGAGTGTGTGTGCGCTCCTTTGCAGGGCTCACTCATCCCCTTCCGTCCGTCTGACTCTTCCTCCGCCCTGTGGCCCACTGGACACGACGCCCACTCGTCCACCCATGTCCATTTTGTTTTTGTTTCTTCCTCTATTGTGTCGAGCATCAAAGGGGAAGCAGGCAGCTAGGATAGATCAATGTTGATCATTAACACAGGAGAAGCCCAGCGCAGCACATTAGGCATCTAAAGTACACATCATTGTATAACAACCGATATAGTGAGAGGAGTAAGCAATGCTTTGGGGGCTCTTCGGTGAAAGAATCAACAGGTGAGCTTGAAGAATGTGTTTATCTAGCTCCGTTTGAGTCCAATGTTTAGGAGTTGGCTTTGGGAATGTGAATGAAGGATGAGCTAACTTGCTCAGCCCTTAGAGGGAACTAAATAGAGTCAACATGCATAGGTTCTTTAGGTTTGGGACTGAGGGAAAGATGTGCCTGTTTGCAGTTGTAAATAGTTTTTGTTTCGGGACTGTCGTCTTTACTTTTGGTTTTGAGTTTTTTATGATTACTGTCGTGAGTGATGTGTTCAGATATGTTTGGTTAATCCACACACTTCCATTTGCTGAGACAAACATTTGCTGAGATAGTGTGATAGGATAAGGGAGTACCTTAAGTGTGTGAGTTAGAATGTGTGTCATGTTTGATGTTCACAGAGGAACATTACAGCATCTGGTAATGCTCACGATTGCAACCATAGGTCAGGTGTGATGATAAAGAGATGTATATTTTCTTTTTTAAATGGTGACGTTTGAAAGTGTCTGTTCAGATGTGTGCTGGATTTCCTCTTATAGTGGTTTACTTGATGAACTGCTAAGATTTCCAGGCAATTATTGGGGTGGAGGCCGTTACTTTTACACATGCATTTTTGAAAATTGATGGATACTTTTACACATGCATTTTTAAAACAAAGTCTTTTTATAGATATTATCCATCCATTTTCTACAATGTTTCCCCAACTTCTATTGAGGCAAAGCACATATTTAACATTGAGCAAATCTCAACCGCATCCCACCAAACATCAAAGTCACATCAAGTACAATGAAATAGTCATCTAAATTTACTCACAAATGTCCTTACCCACTGTGAAGTCTGGGCCTGCTTAGTTGAACACAAAGCAGATACTCAAACAGGAGGACATGACTTGAATGGCAATAAGTGGATACGCAGGTGGTTTATTGTACGTTCTGGCATTTAGTGGAAGAACTTTTAATTGTACTGTCATTTTATGTTGCTGGTATAGATAGATGAACAAAGGTACATTATTTGCTGCGATTGGCTGGCGACCAGTTCAGGGTGTATCCCACCACTCGCCCGAAGATAGCTGGGATAGGTTCCAGCACGCCCGCGACCCTAGTGAGGATAAGCGGTTCGGTAAATGAATGAAAGGCGCGTTATTTGTCAATTATCATTTTCCACGGATTATGAGAATTCTGAATTGTTTTTCACAGCACACCTGATGTTCTCTCTCGTGACACTAATGTGCTACTGCACAGTGGCTAGGAATTGCTGTTGTATAGCCCTTGTCCTGAAGGTCAGTGGTTAGCTGCAGCCTATCCCAGTTGACTTTAGGCGACTGGTGGTGGGGTACACCATGGTTTGGTCACCAGTCAAGAGTTCAATTAACCTAACATGCATGTGGGAGGAAGCTGAAGTACCCAGACAAAAACCCACGCAATCGGGGGGAGAACATGCAAACAACATACAGGAAGGCCCATGTGAATATTCAAACCCAGAACCACACAACTGTTAAGCTGACTGACCGACTTGATTTAAATATGACCATCTTGTATGGCATATGCCGATTTCAAAAACGCACGTACATTATTGACCAATACAAATTTTGGAATAAAAGTTGTTATTAATTTGGCAACGCATGGTTATTACACTGCCACTTTGTGGGACTATCCTCGATTTTTTTTTAATAGGGTTATTTAGGCCAAGACTTTTATTTGTTCAAGTGAACGACAAGGGTACTATCTGAGGAAATTGTGTGTGTGTGTGTGTGATGACAAAGGTGGAGCAACTGTTTGAGCGTGTTGGTTTTTCTTCCGTTATGTCCATTTTGCTGCTTGTGTAATGTGTGTATATGAGCTGAATTACACGTTGATCATGATTGTAAAGTGTATGGTTGTGTGCGTTCATCATGATTGTAAAATGTATGGTTGTGTGCGTTAATCATGATTGTAAAATGTATGGTTGTGTGCAAAAATGTATGGTGTGCGTTGAATTTAATCCCCTTATGTAAATGAATCCCAAGACATGTCTTACTGTTCCGCTCATTTCAGGCTGCCCCTTGGCCAACCCTACATGGGATCCTAAATGTTTTGACAGTTTCAAAGTGGGTGCACCAAAGACACATTTTATTTGTGTATTCATCAGTACGCCTTGTGGTTGTAAACACTATTATGCAGCAATACTGTACAATTTGTGCTCCGAATACCGTGTGATGGTGAGACGTGTCGCTGAAGGTTTTTTTTTTTTTTTTTGGCGTCAAATTCCTTGATGAATTTCTTTCTCACATGATTGGTTGTCTGTAACGTGTGAAGCCAAAGAAGGAAAGCCATATAGACTGCATATTAGGGACCTTTGCTCTGTTCTGTAGGCCCTGCTGTAAGCAACATTGTGTTGGTTGAGACCAATAATATCACTGTTGTATGTCTGCGTCATACTGTACTGTTATTGCATGTTTTCAGTCAATCTGTTGTAGTATGTTCATGTGTCTTTAGAATGCATATGTTCTGGAAATATGTATCGTATATGCAGACAAAGGCGGAGATGCTGTGAAATTTAGCGTGTGTCTGAAAAGGGGAGCACAGTTTCAGCCTTAACACATTGATAGACCTGTCATATGAGGCCTTCCCTGGATTCGCAAGCTTGTCTCGTCCATGTTGTCCAGTGTTTGTCGTTTTGTGCAGTTTGCAAACGCCCAAGAGGGGGAAAAATTACCCCGTGTGTGTGTTCTCCCCTTCAAAGCAAAGGTGCTTCTGCCATCTCTACGACTGGTATGATTGTCCTTTTTCCAACAAGCGATATTTGTATGGGTGAAAGAACACCACGTCTTAAATTTGTCACAGTGTAACAATGCAGGTCTAATTTATGTAAATATGTTTTCAGAAAATGTACAATATTTAAATAAAAATGTATAGTATTTATACAAAAAAAAGCATTTGACTGGGTTCATTATTACTGGATAAAATTTAATCCGAAGCTTTACAAAATTAGATTGAATCCTAACTCATCAAAATATGACATTTTTTTTTAATTCAACATCTCAAGAAATTCAGTTGTACAGTTGGGATATTCTTTAATACGGCACACCAAGCATTTACATTATCAAGGATCCTGTAATATTTGTTGATTTAGCTAAAATTGGTTAGTTTTTTTTCTATTTTAATTTATATTTATTCATTTTTTATCTGTTTATTTTCTCATTAAATCATTTAACTAAATTTACTGTAAATAGAGATATTTAAAAAATACATATATATTCAAATGTTTTCATTTTTTTAAATAAATAATTGATGAATTAATGAAAATTATAATATAATTAATTCATTATAACTAATCAGAATCAAAATAATCTTTATTTGGCAAGTATGTCAAAAACACAAGGAATTTGTCTCCGGTAGTTATGAAATAAAAAATGTGAATAATAATAGTTATTATCATAATTATTTTCCGGACAAATGAACCTTTTCCCCCAACTCAGCGAACTCAATACGAATGACCTGGCCCACGTGACCCTATTAAAACAAGTTTTAACAAGTTTGCCCACCTCAATTTACCTGTCCCATGTGACTTTAGGTTGTTGTTGTAATACATCCGCCGAACATGGGGAGCAGTCTTGCATGTCCCAGCGAAAGTGGCCCTCGAAGATCAACTCAAACGATTATTATTATTATTGTTATTATTTTACTTTTTAGTACGTATGCTTCAAATTCTTTCTGGGTTGCGTGTTGTAAAAATAAAACGACTGTCTCCTCTCCGTTCGTCGTTTTCGAAAGTTTACGGGCTACAGTTTATATCGCGTCAGTGCGCTTGTAAAGCTGTAAGAACGGCGTTGAGCCACACAGGGGGCGGTAGAGAGCTATTATGTTTTTGCGACCTACTAATTTGCTCGTCTGCATTCCTGCTGACAGTAGCAGAGATTTAGCTACGACGCTCACACCATTCAGCTGACAGGTGTGTGTGATGCTAGCACGTTAGCTCCGATACTGCACGAACTCACTTTAGCGAGCTCCGTTAAATATGAATATTTTCGTGGAAGAATAATGACGCTAAGCTCTCAGTGTGTCTTGTAAATCGGGGGGCTTGATAAACAAAAAAGCTAAGACGCATCCCCTTAGCAACCGTATCTGGTTAGCTGTGAAAGTTGTTGAGCTTCGTTGAGGCGAACGCGAGTAATAAATAAGGCCAAGGCGTTGAAGTTATTACAGAGGCGGGTTTTCTGCGAAGATAAATGTTGGCTAAATGGCAAAAAGCGACCGGGACGATGGAGCGCTTGACTTTCGGGGTAGGGAGGAGAAGCTGACAGGCAACGGGAGTACTCGTTCGTTTGGCTCCGATGCACTCACACTTGGCTCGGATTATGGCACTGACACGTCCGAGGAGAAGGAGGTGGACAAATACGGCTTTACAGGAGGAGCCCAGGAGCACCCGGGAATCCAGTAAGTCTCCCAATGTAATTGTCTTATTTTGTGATTGAAATTATTGATTGATTGATTGGTCACTCAATTTACTTTGTGGAAAATATGTTCCTGTTGAACACAAAGCTATTGTTCTGTATATTATTTATTCTGCATGAATGGCAGGCAACACCTGGATACACAGGTTAATTGGCCCTCCTGCCATCAAGTGGAAGGGCATTTAATTGTTCTGCCTCTCACTATAGGTCACTGGCACATTAGGTACACCTAATGAGGTTTAATGCAACTCTGAGCTGGATTAAAATGTGAATCCACCCAGGCCAAAATGCACAGTTTTCAGTGACTGGGTGGCATCATCATGTGTCAAAATGTTGTGGTACTGTAGTGAAGTGAAATATTGTTACCGTAAGTGAAGGGAACTAGGGCAAGATTCTCCCAAAGCTTCCTGTTTTTAGGAAACTTGGCTGCTGATGATGACCATTGCTTTGCTGTTTTGTCTGTGGATCCTTTTCCTGTATGGAAGAATAAGGAAGAGATCAGGCATTTTCTAATGTCAAAGCCATCCCTGTTTATATGTGACAGAACACCGTTACAATTGAGAAGAAAGTAGTATATTTTTTATTTTCTCTCCATAGTGCTGAAGAAATCCCCATGGAGGTGCTGAGGCATCGGGAGTCCAAATGGCTGGAGATGCTCAACAGCTGGGACAAGTGGATGGCCAAAAAGCACAAGAAGGTCTCTGCCTGCCTGCCAAATCATCACATTTTTCTAAACGGACACCGGAGTTTATGCAGCGCTGGCTGGGAGCCATGAACATGATTTGCATGTCACTCTTTAAATGAGTGGAGTCTCTATGGTCGAATTCAAACCCATCTGCAACTCTGGTCAACAATTCAAACCCAGACTTTATGGTTGCATTTTCCCACAATCATGTCTTTTTTTTTAAATGTCTCTCTCGGTAACTCTTTATGCTGCAAACAGGTAAAAGATCGCTGTCAGAAGGGGATCCCCCCGTCGTTGCGTGGTCGTGCCTGGCTCTACCTCACTGGAGGCAAAGTGAAGGAGGAGCAAAACCGGGGCAAGTTCCAGGTCAGATTAACATTTCTTGTTTAGTGCAACTGGAATTTAAAGCGCCTTGAGTGCAAATTCCTTCACCGAAACCACTTTTCACAGACCAAGTAAGAGTACAAACCCTATTATTATGCTTATTAAATGGCAGTCTTCTGCATAGCCACCATGTATAGAGGTGCAACCCGTGCATTGCCCAAAATGTGTCCATTGGACACAAATGCAGTGTGATTTCACAAATGGCCTTCTTTAACTCGTTAAAGAAGACACATTTTCATTGTTTTTACAATTTAAAACCGTTTCCAGGTGTTTTAATAACATGTCTCTGAAATGCTTTCCTCAAAAACACCCTGAGGATCAAGAATCATCTCAACTAAACACACCCCATTTCTTGTCCTGCTGGAATCGGCTCATTTTTGATGGGCTGGGCATGTTCATATATTAGACTTTGTGTACGTGGCAAATAGACACGCCACCAACAGGTTACAGACTTGAAAAGTGTCTCTGGATCTTCAGCTAGCCTACCTGATCATGTCATAGGCAAAGAAACTTAGTGGAGGGGAGCGGCCATTCTGTAAATTAGCCCTCTGTTACGTAACAGTGGGGTGTAAGTGCAGAACGGCTCGCTGACAGAGACATTTTCAGAAAGACGCAGATTCCAAAAGAATTACTTGGGTGTTTAAGCACACCACAGACCCATCTATTTGTACACAAGCTATTAAATAGTCAGTTTTCCAGAATATGTCACCTTTTAGTTTTGAAACACCACAGTGACACATTTTTTATCACGTTACCAAATTGTGTGTTTAGGAACTGGATAATCAGCCAGGCGATCCCAAATGGGTGGATGTCATCGAGAAAGACCTCCACCGACAGTTTCCCTTCCATGAAATGTTTTCTGCCAAAGGTGGACACGGGTAAGCACCGACTGGCTGTGCACCTCAATATAGCTTGTTTATACGAATATAAAACCTTCTGTGATGCTGTGATATAATTCATTATTATATATGCATCACTGTCAATGATGTTATACTTCCCAGTTTGCACTAATTGAACAAATATTGCTATAGACACATGGGCGGGCCATCGGGGGCCGTGCCCACCCACTAAGATGCTTGTGCCCCCCCTACTTGAGGCGCGGCTCTCTAATAACAAAGAAAAACAATTTAAATTTAATTTTAATTTTATTTTATCATACTTGCTATTTTTGTGTTAAGAAATAATGTTGAGCTCTTCATCACTATCCATCCATTCTCTAAACCGCTGATCCTCACTAGGGTCGCAGGTATAGTTGGGCCTATGTCAGCTGACTTCGGGCGATAGCCGGGGTACACCCTGAACGTGTCACCAGCCAATCGCAGCTCTTCATCACAAAGACATTAAAAATATCAAGCAAATGGTTTGATTTATGGGAATCTAATCTGCAACAGCCTATCACAACCTGACTGAAAATAATGTTTGGTGCATAGGCCTACGTGACGATTACGTCAATGTTGACGCACAACAGCCCTGCACATTTTTCAAAGTGAATCTGTGCGTTTTATCAACTACTGGGTTATATTTTTCATAGTGGAAAAAATGGTAATGTGTATAAACTCCTTTTCCACACTCAAAAGGGAGAGGACACCGCTGCCTGCACTCAAAATAGGTTGGAAGCGGGCATGTGTTGGGAATTCATGTGACACTGGATATTGATAACAATGCTTCAATCATGAATTGCTTTAAATTATTAAGACTGGTGTTGTAGGCTTAAGCTGGTCATATTTGCTGTTGGTTAGGTTTAACATGGTGATTACATGCATCAGTGTTGCACAAATAGTGTGTAGGATTATCAAAAATATGTAGCAATGTAAGTACTGTCTATAGGTTAATAATAATTGCCCCCATGCATTTCATGTCCTCCCCTTAAGACAGAGGTCTGGTGATGGATTACCACGTACCAACTTGAAAAATCTTAATCATCTGTTTTTTCCCCCCAGCTTGTTTAGATTACATTAAAATTTCTTCTAATTCTTGCAATGCCACTCTTTGTATTCGTTTATACTTTGTTGGTTGTTTTATATTGTTAATACGAGTGAATATGTGTGTGACTATTTCTGCTGTACTGATTTCATTAATTAACCAGTAAAGTTTCTATTTATCCTTCCATCTATCCATCCACTCATGCAGGCAGCAAGACTTGTTCCGCGTGCTCAAGGCGTACACCCTGCACCGTCCCGAGGAGGGCTACTGTCAGGCTCAGGCTCCCGTTGCTGCTGTGCTCCTCATGCACATGCCTGCTGAGGTAATTTCAAATAAAACAAACAAGTAACTCCTCCTTGGGTCCTTGTCTAACATTAGCTCCTTGTGTTTTTGTGTCCTAGGATGCGTTCTGGGTCCTTGTGCAGATTTGTGAGAAGTATCTTCCTGGATACTACAGTTCAGGCCTGGTAAGGTGCACAATCAGCTAGATTTTTAACAACAGGTATTTACCAATGTCAAAGGGTTACATATTCATAGTGTGCATTCAGCAGTTCAGTTACTGTATTAGCCACTTGAACCCCATGCATTGGACACTTTACACAATACATCCATCCATTTTCTGAGCCGCTTATCCTCACAAGGGTCGCGGGAGTGCTGGAGCCTATCCCAGCTATCTTCGGGCACGAGGCAGGGTACACCCTGAACTGGTTGCCAGCCAATCGCAGGGCACACATAAACAAGCAACCATTCGCACTCACATCCACACCTACGGGCAATTTAGAGTCTTCAACCAACCTACCATGCATGTTTTTGGGATGTGGGAGGAAACCGGTGTGCCCGGAGAAAACCCACGCAGGCACGGGGAGAACATGCAAACTCCACACAGGCGGGGCCGGGATTTGAACCCCGGTCCTCAGAACTGTGAGGCAGACACATGTATACAAAGTCATAAGATTGAATGTTTAGATTGCTACTGTCAGAGAGGTACTAATTCAACAATATATTTATTATTGTTTGCACTGTTGTCAAAGTATACTAGATTATATAGAGAACTGTTTAGTTTGCGTGATATACAGTTTAACACAACCGTACTGATAATAATAATACGTAATTATCACCTCGCGGATAGTGTCAAGCAGAACTGAGCATTAGTTTCTTTGTAAAGACAGAAATTTTGTGTTAAAACTCAGTAGATTGTGAAACTATGCCTAATTTGTGTTTGAAACATATCCAAGCCTGCTTTTTAGTAAAACAGCTGACAAATAGCAGAATCATGTTCTAAATAGAAATAGAATAGACAAGCCTTTATTTTCATTGGTAAACTGCCATGATTTAGATTAGTGTTCCCCAGCTATATCGTGGTTCACCTACTGCAACCGCACTATTTGGCTTTTTTTTTTTTTTTTTTTGTGGAACATATTGAATTTTTCTCTTTTTTTGGGGGGGGGGGGGCAGTGGCTCATTTGGTAGAGCAGAGAGTAGATCGTCCAGCAAGTCGGCAGTTTGAATCCCGGCTTCGATTGTCAGCTGTCAAAGTATCCTTGGGCGTGACACTGAAACCTGATTTGCTCCCATGGCAACAGTCGCCCATTGGTGTATGAATGTGTGCGTGAATTTGTGAGCATCTGTAAGGCATTTTGGGCACCACAAGTGCACTCAATTTACTTTTCTGTTGTGGAATTCTCTGCTTTATCATGAGAATTTATCCCCTTTTCAGCTGTTTATTCAATGCCATGAGAAGAGTAAAACTCCAACACAATGAGCACACTCATGCAACAACAGTAAGACACATAAACACACTCACGCAGATCCTAGTCTCAGCCACAGCTCACGCTTAGACACTCACGCAGACTCTCTAACGTCACATGCCACCCCACCAGGCGTGGGTCGAAAACGAAAATATCTGACAGATACTTAAATACGTGCAGTATTTTCTATATATTCTGTGTTTGCAACTTTTTGGTGTTTAAATATGTTACCAGTGTATTTAAAAAGTGTTTTTAATAAGTTTAAATGTGTTTAAAGTGTGAGGGAGACGTAAAACTATTACCCAAAAAATATATACTGTAAATTACCCCAAAACATATACACACTGTATATTTTATTTTGTCACTATATTGCAGTTTACCTTTAGTGGGTGGGTTTGGAGTTCACTGTACATTTAGTGACCATTTTCAGACTCACTCTCGAGTTCATACTGGGTTTGTCAAGTGCTTACTAATTATGAACTAAATCTGTTGTACATTAACAGATGCTTAGAAAACACTGTGATTTCATTTGTTCTTCAAAAATCATAGTCCTTAAAAAAGGCATGGTAAAAGCTGTTGTCTTTTTTATCTTTAAAGTTTTTATTTGATTCTCAGCATTTCCCACAGTCTGCTGTGATCATTCTGTGTCCTTGACTCTGTCTCGTGAGGGACACCGATACACTAACCGCCTTATAGCATGAGATAAAGAGATTAAGCAAATGAACAAAAGAAGTTGCTCTGCTCTCTGCATCCGTCCACTTAATTGGTCCACATCGTCCCTTGCAGGAGGCCATCCAGCTGGACGGAGAGATCCTGGACGCTCTGCTGCGGCGGGTGTCTCCCATCGCACACCGTCACCTTAAGCAGCACAAACTGGAGCCCATCTTGTACATGACTGAGTGGTTCATGTGCGCCTTCTCCCGCACGCTGCCGTGGGCGTCTGTGCTCCGCGTGTGGGACATGTTCCTCTGTGAGGGTGAGACATGTCACTCATGTGCTATACCAGTGTTTGCCAACCTTTATTGAACCAACGCACATATTTGACATCCCAAAATCTCACACCACGCCACCAAACAAAAATGTCACAAAAAACATCTATTCTGAAATGATCATCCCGTCTCGATTTACTCACAAATTTACTCAGTGTAAAATCTGGGCCTGTTTAGCTGAATACAAAGCTATTATGCTGTTGTATGAATGGCGGGAGGTTAATTGTACAGTACCTTCTGTAAACTGCCATTTAGTGGAAGATCATTGTTCTGTCTGTACTATACGTCCCTGGCATAAATAGACGAACAAAGACATGATTAGTAGTAAATTGTATTGTATTGGTAGGTTACTCTCTTTTCCAGTTCAGAAAAACTGGATACAAATAGGAACATTTCTCCAAGCACACCTGAAGTTCTCTCACAGCAAACTGAGCACACTGGTTGAGATGAGCTGTACTGTACACTTAAATGTCACCTTACTCATCTTATTTGAGGTCCTCCGAGTACACCTCAATCAATATTCAAGTATTTGTCTTGTAAACATTTTTTGATGCTGTTCCCAGCCTTATGTTCTCTCATATGAAGTTGTCCCTCTTGCTCTCAGGAGTGAAAATCCTCTTCCGCGTGGGCCTGGTCCTCCTCAAATGCCTGCTGGGATCTCGAGAAAAGGTGAAGGCCTGCTCGGGTCTTTACGAAACAATGGAGCATCTCCGGGCCATACCACCACAATACATGCATGAGAGTTTCCTAGTGCAAGAGGTAAGTTTGTACTTGCTCTGGCAATTGCAGACCTGTTTTCTCGTTGCATTCAAATTCGGGTTACGTCACCGCTGTAGGATCTGAAGAAGACCGTCTGTATGAAGGCACAAATGTACCAGCGTGTCCACAGATCCTTAAAGTCTTAAGTTTCATTTGCCAAAATGAAAAGGTTTCATTATCATTTGAATTCTATAATTTTAATGCTACTACCTGCAAGCTGCAACGCCTATATGATGGGTCCTAACCGTGTGGTCGCTTCGGTGACGTGCTCTCAAGTATTGTCTATGTTTTTGTGTTTTTCATTCGTCTTTGGAGAGGGTACGTGACTCACTTACACAAGGGAAGACCGTACCATGTACGCCGACGCCTTCTTGATCGATTTTGCAGCATAATTAAACGTATCATCTGGTCATCTCGGTCCATTTGTTCTAGCAGACACTTTCCACGGTCGTCGTTGTTGGTTTGTTCCTTGTTCCGGACGGGAAAGTAAAAAAAGCTGCCGGAAATGGCAAAAAACGGCGGAAACTCCACCGTGTGGTGTCCTAGCCAATACCAGCCGTCGTGACACCCCCGACTTGGAGGAGAACTGCTGTACGTTTTCAAAACAGCGCACGTGAGTTGCGCTCGAGTATAAAGGCAAACTGCGCGCAGGATAGCCGCAGTGACCTCAGCGCAGTCGCCACCAGCGAGAGTATAAAGAAGCCTTAAGTCATTCTACTCACCGCGTGAGTTCGCATCTTTCATCCTCGCCGATGTTTACATTCCTCCTCAAGCTCACACATACGCCGCACTGCTAATGCTCGCTGAACAAGTAAACGAAATTGGAAAAAAAAGCACCCAGACAAAGCTAAACTCAACCACGAACTCCCTAAATACAAGCAGCACATCAACTGTCCTACCGTGGAAAATAACATTTTAGACTACTGCTATGCTACGCTAAATAACGCATGCTTTGCTATACCTCGTGCAGCTCTGGGCTCGTATGAGCTCTGCTTAATTCACTTAATACCAACATAAAGACAAAAACTTAAATGCACAAAGCCTATGGTGAAATGAAGAAGTGACCAATCAAGCAAAGATAGAACTTCAAAGCTGTTTAGACGGCACATACTGGAGTGTCTTTGAAAATTCAACTGGCAGCCTGGATGACTATACGGACAGTTACATCCGATATCAGTTTCTGTGAAGAGGTGTGTGTGTACCAATAAAGTAATTTCGGACGTTCAGTAACAACAAGCCGTGAAGTTAGAAAAACAGTTTACCGCTAATGACTCTAAATCAGTCAGGCGTGCATTACAATCGGTAATCCATTACAAGCGACCATCCCCACAAGCTGAGAACTAGGACCAGCCAACAACTTTGAAAAGGACACTTTCACACCCCACACCCACCCAGCCACACCACCGACCACTATCAACCCTCTGACTCCCCCTCCTGCGTTGACCATCCACGAACAGGAGGTGAGACGCATCTTCAAAGTACAAAAGATCAGCAAAGTGGCAGGCCCAAACCTTGTGTCCCCATCCTGCCTCAAAGTCTGCACGGACCAGCTCGCGCCAGTCTTCACACAGATCTTCAATAGATCTCTGGAACTGTGTGAAGTACCATCCTGGTTCAAACGCTCCACTATCATCCTAGTCGCCGAGAAACCTGCAATCTCTGGTCTGAATGACTACAGGCCTGTCGCCATGACATCTGCGGTCATGAAGTCCTTTGAACGCCTCGTCAAGAGTGTCACAGGTCCCCTGTGGAAGCCCTGCAGTTTGCCTACTGAGCAAACAGCTCTGCAGTCAACATGGGACTGCACTTCATCCTAGAACACCTCGATGGCGCAGGGACCTACGCGAGGATCCTGCTCTTTGACTTAAGCTCTGCGTTCAACACCATCATCCCCAAACTCCTCCCCTCCAAGCTTCTCCCGCTCAGCGTCTCCCCTGCAATCTGCCAGTGGATTTACAGCTTTCTGACAGGCAGGACTCAGCAGGTGAGGCTGGTGGACACCACCTCATCACACACTCATTTGTGTCCTCTCTCCGCTGGTCTTCTCTCTCTACACGAACGACTGCACCTCAACGCACCCGGCTGTCAAACTCCTGAAGTTTTCAGACGACACCACAGTCATCGGCCTCATAAAAGATTGTGACGAGTCTGCGCATTGACAGGAAGTGGAGCAGCTCGAGCTATGGTGCGTCTGACACAACCTGGAGCTGAACACGCTCAAGACTATAGAGATGATCGTGGACTTCAGGAGGCATCTTTCACCACAGCTGCCCCTTACGCTGTTCAACTGCCCTGTGTCAACCGTCAAGACCTTCAAGTTCCTGGGAATTGCAGTCGCTCAGGACCTGAAGTGGGAGATCAATATCAATTCCATCCTCAAAAAGGATCAGCAGAGGATGTACTTCCTGCGGCGTCTGAGGAAGCACGGCCTGCCACAGGAGCTGTTGAGGCAGTTCTTCACAGCAGTCATCGAATCAGTCCTGTGTTCATCCATCACAGTGTGGTTTGGTGCTGCTACAAAAAAAGACAAACTCCGACTGCTACGGACAATCAAAAGTGCTGAAAAGATTGTCGGTACCCTCTACCCACCTTTGAGGACTTGAACGCTGCCAGAACTAAGACAAGAGCATTCAAAATCCTCTTGGACCCTCCACATCCTGGTCACCACTTCTTCCAGCTCCTTCCCTCAGGTAGGCGCTATCAATCAATGCAAACTAAAACAATCAGACATTCCAACAGCTTCTTCCCTCTTGCCACCAGACTATTGTTCTATTAGTCATTTCAAACTGCTCTAATTGCTAGAGGACTCTGCATCATTTTGCACAATTGTCAAAGAATAAATAAATAAAATACATTTGTACCGGCATTACCACATTACTGGTAACCTTTAATTGCTCAGTGACTGTGTTTTGTTGTTTTTATGGCTCAAAAGTATTCTCTGTCAATTGACTGTATTATCGTATCGTAGTAAATATTGTCAACTTTCCAGGACCTTAAAATTGCAGTTAAATTGGAAACATTTTTTATTCTTTATTTTTCTTCATACTTTAAAAACAGTTGCCATGTGTCTTAATAACTTGTCTGTTTCATGCTTTTGTCAAAATACCCCATCCATCCATCCGTTTTCTTTACCGCTTCTCCTCACTAGGGTCGCGGGCTGCTGGAGCCAATCCCAGCTATTTACTGGCGGGAGGCGGGGTACACCCTGAACCGGTCGCAGGGCACATAGAAACAAACAACCATTCACAGTCACACCTACGGGCAATTTAGAGTCTTCAATTAACCTACCACGCAAGTTTTTGGAATGTGGGAGGAAACCGGAGTGCCACCCAGGCACAGGATGAACATGCAAACTCCACACAGGCGGGGCTGGGATTTGAACCCCAGTCCCCAGAACTGTGAAGCTGATGTGTTAACCAGTCGCCCACCGTGTCGGCCAAAATACCCCAACGATCAAGAATTATATCAACTTCACACAACCTTTTTATTTCTCCTCGCTGAAATTTGCAAAGGCCCTGCTACAAATAGCGAAAATTCGTGAGTAATTGACGCCCCCCAAAAAGGTTTATAATTGCCTATCCAATGCCATGAAAAAGTATTGGACCCCTTCTCAAATTCTGATATTTATACATAGTTTCCCCACTTTAATGTTTAAGACCATCAAAGAAATGTAAATGTCAGACAAATATAAGCCGTGAACTTGAAATGCTGTTTTTAAATGATTTAATTTATTAAGAAGAAAACTATTCAAAGTTACCTGGCCCTGTGTGAAAAAGTAATTACACCCCTTGTTAAATCGTGAATTAATTGTAGCTAATCACAGTGTTGGGTTCATTTTCACTGATCACACCCAAGCTTGATTACCTCCAGACCTGTTCAAGCAAAAAAAAAAAAAATCACTTAACAGACTCTGTCCTGACAAAATCAAGTCGGACAAAAGATCGAAAAAAGCTGCAACAAAATGACACGATCCAAAGAAATTCCAGAACAGTCGAGAAATAAAGTAGTTGGCACCAATTAGTCTGGAAAGGGTTACAAAAGCCATTTCTAAAGCTTTAGGATTTCAGCGAACCATGGGGAGAGCCATTATGCTCACATGGAGAACACATGGAACAGTGTTGAACCTTCCCAGGTGTGGCCGGCCTATGAAGATTACCCCAAGAGAACAGCAATGACTCATCCAGGAGGCCACTAAGGAACTCAGGACAACTTCGAAAGAACTGTCGGCATCCATTGCCTCAGTTAAGGTAATTGTTCATGTCACAACAATAAGGGAGAGACTGGGCAAAAATGTTCTAAGGTGAAAACCACTGCTGACCAAAAAGAACATCTAATTGATTCCTAAGACTTTTGGGAGAATATTATATGGACTGACAAGATGAAAGTTCAGCTTTTTGGAAGGTGTGTGTCTCATTACATCTGGCGTAAATGTAGCACAGCATTTCAGAAAAAGAACATCATACCTGCAGTCAAACATGGTGGTGGTATTGTGATTGTCTTGGGATGCGTAACTCCTTCAGGACCTGGACAACTTGCCGTGATTGGAACCATGAATTCTGGTCTTTAACAGAAAATCCTGAAGGTGAAGGTTCAGTGATCAGTTTCTGACCTTAAGCTGAAGCGCACTTGGGTTCTGCAGCAGGATACCGATCCAAAATACACCAGCAAGTCAACTTCTGAATGGCTTAAAAAAATCAAAATGAAGGTTTTGGAGTGTCCTCGTCAAAGTCCAGACTTAAATGAAAAGAAATGAAAGAAAGAAATGCAGTGGCATGACCTTAAAAGGCCGTTCATCCTCAAAAGCCCTCCATTTTTGCTGAATTCAAACAATTCTGCAAGGAAGAGTGGGCCAAAATATCTCCACAGAAATGTGAAAGACTCCTTGCCAGTTATAGAAAACGCTTGATTTCAATTGTTGCTGCTGAGGATGGCCCAACCAGATATTAGGTTTAGGCATTTTTAAGCATTTTAAGTTCCCTTGCGTTATATTTGTCTTATATTTACATTTGGTTGATGATCTCAAACATTAAAGTGGGGAAACTATGCAAAAATATAAGAATTTGAGAATTTTGTATATTCTGAAAGATGGCTGCCAAGTACTATTTTTATTTTTTTTGTATTTGACTGCGCTTTGGCCTGTATAAATGAAGCTCTCCCTCTCACTTCAACATAGTTTCTTGGCACAAAGATGGCGCCAAAGCAATACTTTTATATTAGCCGGAGCTTTGCACAATAACAAAAAACAATCAGCGGATATGCAGGGAACAGTGTCGCCCGAAGTCAGTTGGGATAAGCTGCTGCAGCACATTTGCGACCCTAGCGAGGATAAGTGGTATAGAAGATGGATTGACAGTCGAATGGATAGTCATGCTAGTCATGTATAACCCTGCTGTTTATTTCATTCTGTCCAGGGGTCACCTATTAAGGTTATTTGATTATTTTGTCATTAAAATGTGCGATTATAATCAACTCTGAACACTGTAATTCAGACCATAGAGCTGTCCGTATCGGAGAAGGACATCGAGAAGGAGCACCTGGCACAGCTCCGACGCTGGAAGGAGACCCACGGGGACCTCTACCACAAATCCCCACCCAGGATGCACGGCGCCAAGGCCGTCATGGCCGCAGAGCCGCCGGGCCGGCAGTATCTGAGGCAGCGGCCCACCATCATCGTGGAGCCCCCGGAGGGAGACGACGCCAGGGACACTCGCAAGCCCAAAAGGGAGAACCGGAAGAAGAGCGTTCTGCCACCCCGGGAGACAGATAATGCTCCGCCGTTTCTCCTGGAACCCTCGCCGCTCCTGCAACCAATGAGCGTGCACGCGTCCAAAGAGAGTGTGAGCAGCACCGAGCATGACACCTATCTGTACCACGGTGAGCATACCAATCATTCCGTAACGGACTGTGAGGTTCCATTGAAATAGATTTTCGTAAACGCTCATGATTCTTAAAATTTGTAGAATTTAGGCAAATTTACTAACGACAAAAGTTTGGAAGATCTGTGGAAAGCTGTTTGAGCATTTATTCAATATCCTTGATATCCATCTTAAGGTCCATTTACTAGTATAGTGTTTGTCTTTACTAGTAAGTGTAGGGTAGCGTAGAGTAACGACTATGTTTGACTGGTAAGTTTTTTTTTTCTTCCCCCCACTACTGTCTTCCACTACTGTATGACATTTCTGAAGTGAAGTGCTAGATGATTAGTCGTAGACTAGTATGCCAAAGTTGTCATATCAGTGAGGACAAACAATGTACTTGTTCATGGACTTGAAGTTGGATATCAAGAATGTTGAATGAATGCGCTACGGGCCGAGCATTCATTTGTGGTTATACTAGTAGGCCAAAAGTGGCACTAGGCGTGGAAAGATCGTTACAAGACAGACAGTCATTCTACTACTGCATCATAGTTGTTCTACTAGTGCGCTGAATTGTCTTATTAGTGATGACAAAGAGCATACTAGTATATGAACTTTAAGATGGATATGAAGGATATCGAACAAATGCTCAAATGCCTTTCCATTCCCATCTTATGATTGTAAATGTGAAATTCCCCCAAATGAACTGCAGGTGGCGATGACAATTAGTTTGCACTTTTTTTTTCTGAGGGTTGATCGAGGATGGAGCAGCAATGGTGTGCATGACTTAACAATCTAACTGACTTTAACGGCTACTACATTTACTCTAAAGAAAGCAGTCTGATTAAGTCCAAGCAGATAATGATAAGGTTACTCACCGGCCACAACATTGGGTCCATGATCTTATAAGATCCACTGCATGAGCATTTTTAACAAATCCTGCATTTACAAAGGGAATAATACTCTTGTTTGAATGGAGAAGTTCTCATAATGGATATTATGAGATTTTGCATTTGTACCTATTGTGTTCATGTGTGCCCATGCACTACACCAGCAAATCTTATTGGTTCTACTTTGCCAGCCTTGGTGTCAGTGTTCAGTCTATGAACAACTGTTGTATATCTATGAGTGCACAACACCTTCACACTACTTTGATTCCACCTCTTTTAATGAAGGAAACTTTGCTCAAGGACATTGTTGTCCCACGAAACCAAAGATTTTTAGGTTGGGTTTGTTGTCTCTGTCAGACAGGGAGTGTTTATACTTTATTCATGTTGGGGATAAAATGAATGAACGGGAATAAAGAAAATCAGCCATGCTGGCACTAAAGACTTTGAAAGACTATCACTGGAAAAGAAATAACACTCCAGCATTGGGAGATTGTTGTTGTTGGTGTGTTGCAACCACAACCGGTTTACCGCTCCCTTTTCTGAGCCAGATATGTCAAAGTTTGTGTATTTTTTAAGTAAAATTCGAACACAAATGCAGCCCATTGAATGTACAAATATTTTTTACAATGATGTGGAAGCTCAAACTCCATTTAAACGTTTCTTTTGCACTATTAGGAGGAAGAGCAGTTTGAAAAAAAAAAAAAAAAAAAAAGTGAGGTGAAATACTAACAATACTACAATGATTGATTATGATATGGGATAAACTTGTTTCGAAAGCGTAATCCATTTTTGCCTGGAATCAACTTTATAAAGCTACACCATGTTGGGTATTCGAACATTTCCAATGTGTCTTCTGTGTTTCTCTCAAACAAAAAGTTTTCACAAAAAACTAATTGAACATTTTAGAATTAATCTATGTATTTACTGGGTGGCCGAGTGACACCTATCCCAGGTGACTGGGCAAGCGGCTGGGTACACCATGACTGCTATCAAACTCCAGGCCCGGGGGCCAGATCCGGCCCGCCACATGATTTTATGTGGCCTGCGAAGGCAAATCATGTGTGTCAACTTCCATGATTCTTGTTAAAAGCTGTACCAAGATTTCAAATTGTCATATTTCGTAAATAACATTGAGATATTGCAAGCATTTTTGTGTTACCAAATATGAACAATAGTTGAAAAACCCATTACCCTTGATTTCTGATTCCAAAACTGGTTTATAAATTTCGGGTGTAATTATATGATGAGGTGATTCTGCTGTTAGGCTATTACAGCTGAACAGGACCAAAAAAAAATGATGAGGTGATTAAAGACTTTGATGGTTTCACAGTCATAACGGCCCTCTGAGGGAAACCGTAACTACAATGTGGCCCGTGACAAAAATGAATTTGACACCCCTGACATAGACTAACTAGTATTCACATTCACACCTATGGACAGTTTAATCTTCAGTGAACCTAACATGCATGGTTTTGGAATGTGAGAGGATGCCGCAAACTCCACACAGGAAGTCTGGAGCCAAGACTCAAACGCCAAAGAACTGTGAGGCAGACGTGATAACCACTAGGCCTACCATGCTGACCCATTTTCGAATTCAAATGAAGAGCACTATATTGTCTGTAGATGGCGCCACAGAGCTGTTACTTAAACGTTTTGAGAGTACAAGAGCACCCACTAATGAATGATTAAGACATTACAAACTTGTGCAATACAATAATCGACTGCTTCAATCAAGCTTTGCCTTTGTAAATTAGTGTTTAAAAAAAAAAAAAAGGTGTGAAATCCGTCTATGCAAGTTTTTTGGAGCGTGATTTGATTGTGGAGACTGCCCACCGTCTCTACACAATGACTGCATTTAATCCTAAATTAAGACAATGAAACAAGAGCAAAATGGCACACTCCCACAGAGCAGACACAACATTCAATAATACAGTACTCCCTGTGTTCGTTAATATTCACCCGCCGCCCTCCCTCACCCTTGCAGCAGCACACTTCCTCAGACACCTGTTTCTCCGGCTCTTTCAGCTCGGCCAGGAATTAGCATCTCAAATGGGGGAGAATTCCCACAGCTCCATCCATTGCGCCTCAATCTTTGCGCCTTTTTTGCCTCACTTTTACATGACTAAATGATGAAGATCAGCTGCAGTCTGCCTGAAGACCCGTGTCTTGAAAATCAAACTTTATTGGTCACATACATGGTTATACAGGTGCTTCATATTAAATTAGAATACTCTAGAAGTTTATTGTATTTTAGCATTGCAATTCCAAAAGTGAAACTCATAAATTAAAGATTGATTTGCCACCAAAAAAAAAATACTTTTCACCAATTCCAACCTCATTTCCATATTAAAATCCTAAAATTTTGACTCTTTGTTATGTCCATCCATCCATTTTCTCTACCGCGTATCCTCACTAGGGTCGCGGGCTCTTTGTTATGTAACATTCTAATTTCTTGGCGATGGTAGAATGTGAGTTTTCATTAGCTGTAAGCTAAAATCATCAAAATAATAAATAAAATCATAACATAGTTTGTGTAGTAAATCTATGAGTATTTGAATTGAACTACAGAAATATATGAAGTTTTGTAATTGTAATTTTTGAGTTGCACCTCTTTGTGGCCCTTTGTGTAGTGAAATACTTTGACACGTCCAGCTAGTAATATAAAAGATGGTATAAGGCTAATAAGAACAAAAGGTTTCAAAATGTGCAGGTTTAACAATTCAAAATGAGGTGTAAAATAAATTCAAAGTTGTGCTCTTGTGCCTTTTAAAGTCATACATTCCAGAGTTACACAATCCGTCCATTTTCTATACCGCTCATCGTGTTCAGGGTCACAGGAAGCTGGAGCCTATCCCAGCTGACTTCAGGCGAAAGGTCACCTACACCCTGGACTGGTCGCCAGTCAGCCACAGGGAACATATAGAGACAACCATTCACATTCACACCAAATGGGAACTGAATCCACGCTGTCTGCACCGAAGTTAGGCAAATGTACCACTACACCATCAGTGATTTACACACAAAGATTTTGTATTGTAAATATTAAACCGCTTTAGCATTTAAGAGCCCCCACCGTTTTCCAAGCAGGTTGGGGGGGGGGGGGAAGTCACTCCTAACACACCCCACACCATCGGAGAATCGCTCAGGATAATCTTTTAGTAACATTTAACAATTGGGCCTTTGCTAACTTTGATTGGAATTGGGGGCATGGGGGGGATGCTCATATTTTGCCCAATTATTAGTGTGTACGTATGTACCCTGCTTAAAGCATCAATAATACAAGGGAATGTGCTTGTGAGCTCTTCAAGTTAAGAAAATCTACCTGCATGTCATCTACATGTCATCAAAGGGTGAGTGCATTTTATTATTATTTTTTTTTACATTTTACACTGTTACTTAATGCTTCTTTTTACACTTATAACAGCAGCCAGTGTATAAAATCTGACTGCACGAATGTTAGGTGACTCCCCTTCAGCAATCCGTTTCACTTATATCCTGCTATGCATCATCAAGGGGTGAGTACACCATTTATATTGTTTTAAAATGTACAGGCATTCATTTATTTGTATGTTTTTTTACTTAGGTGTTAACATGTTCCTTAAAACATTCCCTGTACAGTTTTAAGGTTTTAGAATGGTGACAGTTTGACCCCATTTGTGGCTCTATAGTCACACCTTTAAGGAAAGGATGAGTGGAAGTTTTACAGTCATAACTTAAACAGCTGAAGAAAAGTGTCTTACGAGCATCATGGAACCAACTCTGTTAATCAACATTGCATTTTAGTTACTTATACCTCAAAGCAGTAATGTAATGTAGCAGTGCCTATTTTGTTTGTTTGTCACTAATTTCTCTCTATTTATAGTTTGAGTGTGTGTGCCTTGTTGGACATTTTTTCATTTGTCATCTAGGTCATTTCAACAAGAACAGTCCCCTTGATTCAACCTTTGTGGATTTGTTACTTTGTTTGTATTTCACAGTGGTTTAAAGTAGCACTACATAAAAAATTTTTATTGAAGTTTTCTAATATTTTGACCACCTAACATACTGTAGCTACATAACATCCCTGATAATCAACATAGTCTTCTATGAATACCTCTGTCAGTGCCAATCCAAACTCAACATGTAATGTGTGTTGTTTTGACTGGGGGTGTACGGGCGGTATCGTAGTGGAGGCGGCCATATGTGTGAAGCGTCTAGGAGATTAAAGACTGGGCTTGTTGAGCTGTAAAGCTCGTCTCGAGCTTTTGGGTAACAAAGTTGCACCTTTTATCCCACCAGTGCCCTCTCCATGCCCTCTACCCAAAGGGGGATTAGAAGGATGGAGGTTTGGGACACAAAACAAAAACCCAGTAAGAGGCTGGTAAAATCTAATCTTTCTTCTTCTTCCATGTGTTAATATGTGATTGTGTGGAATTGTATACCACTACAGAGGAGCCTCAAACACCCTAAATGCCCAACTATTTGGAGTTAGAACAAAATGTTCTGGAAAATAGGACTTTAGAAGTCAAACAAAAGATGGCGTTCAAATCATCATCTCGTAACGTCCGAAAATTTTGTTTCCAGCAACTAAAGCAGGGGTGGGTAGAAAACCTCTGTGCCCAAGGGCCGGATTAGATTTTTAAATCAAACACATCAGCCAGGTAATTTGCTGATGAGGTTTTTTATATATATATATATATATATATATATATATATATATATAAATAAAAAACCTATATATAAATATATATAAATATATATATATATATATATATATATATATATATAATTTTTATTACGATAGTAACAATATTTTAAAAATGGAAATAAACATGTTAAGTGTGTGTGTGTGTGTTTTTTACTAATACATACACTAATACATTTTATTTGCAATAAATCAATTATTTAATGAGAAAAACTAATTAATATGAATTAACCAATTCAAGGGGCAACGGCAAAATTAGTGGACCAAATGTTGCAGGCCTATTGATAATGTACCATAATTTCTCGTGGATAATGCGCATCTTTCCCCCCCCAAAAATTGTCAAAAGTCAATTGTGCGCATTATACATGGGTATAGGGGCAAATGGAAAAAAAACTTTCACATTTTATAAATGTATGCTGCCATCTAGTGGTTATGAAAAAGCTGTACACTTTCATTCCAAAATGCCACCGCCACCTAGTTGTTATAAAAAAGAGTGTAGCCTACACTTTCATTCCAATATGACAGGGGTACATATGACTGCATATATGTACAGTTGTGCTCATAAGTTTACATACCCTGGGAGAATTTGTGAAATATTGTATTTTTTTTTAATATGACTGATGACTGAACAACAACCATCATTAATTTCTTTATGGTTATGTTTTGTTTAATGATAATGCTGTTCTGAAATGCTTGACCGTTTACTTTGAATCCCATTGAAATAAAAATTTCACCTGGTCCTTCGTGTTTTCTTTAAAGAATTGAACCCATCTTACAAATTCTGCCTGGGTAATCAAACATGAGCACAACTGTGTGATTTCGAATTTACTAAATAAAAGTAGGGCTGTGAATTTCAAGATAAGAGCAAGTCAATTAAAAAAAAAAAAGGATTACATGTTCAAATAAAGTGCTTAACTTCAGAATAATTATTTGAAAAAAAACTAACAAAATACAGATAATACTTAATGTTTTGATCAGATGGGTAGAAGCAAAATAATGCATTGAAAAAATCCATTGTACATAGGTAGAAGGGTTTTCCAGAATTTTGAGGTCAACTTTGGGGGTGCGTATTATACATGGGTGTGCATTATACATGAGAAATTACGGTAAATGCTTGGAGGGCCTTATTAAGCAGGCACCCTGGACCATAGTTTCCCCACCACTGATCTTAAGCCGGGGTGTCAAACTCATTTTAGTTTGCGGGCCAAATTCACCCCAATTTGATCTCAAGTGGGCCGGACCAGTATATCCGTGACCTTGTAAGCTATAAATAACCACAATTTAATGTTTTACAATTTTTGGGGGTGCATATAATTTCAACTACATGTGGGAAAATATTCAATTCACATTTATTGATTATTATCTTGTTTCAAATCATATGAGCCATCTCAAATGTGCAATTTCAACAATATTATTAATCAGTGTTTTCATTTAAAGTTGCAACTTACAGATCACAGTAGATCTACAAACAGTACCTTTTATAAACATTAAAAAACTTAAATAGAAATCATTTGAAATGTTTAAATGTCCACATCCATCTGGAACTCTTGAAAGGCTCACTTTACTCATCACGCCTTACAAACTAAAGTGGGAACTTTTCAGAATGAAGGTGCAGTTATCCCACAGGTGAACAGGCTAAAGTGCTCTGCCTCGCTGATCTTTTCTCTCTCTCAGCTTCATGCATGTGACGTCACACGACTCACAGCACTTCCGATTCTACAGTGTTTGTGTCAAAATAAAAGCATGACTTTCAAAATAAGAGTCTCTATGTATACATGAATTAAAACATGCCTGATGGGCAGAACAATGCCCGCGGGCCGTACGTTTGACACCACTGATTTAAAGGATAAGTGTGTTTTGGTTTTTTTAGTCATGCCAGTGACTGACAGTACTGACTTCCATCCATCCATCCATTTTCTGAGCCGCTTCTCCTCACTAGGGTCGCGGGCAGTACTGACTTCCATTTAACATAATTCTGAACACAGCCATATCCCCAGTTATAAGAGGGTGTGCACACTTGTACAACCACTTTATCTGAGTTGTCTATTTTGACTTCCCCTCTCAAAGAATTTTTTCCCCCCTCAATTAAGGTGTGCAGAATATAGGTCACATTTAATAATGGGGGGAAAAAAATATTTATCCTGCTTATTTTTTTATATCACAGAAACATTTCTACAGGGGTGTGTAGACTTTGTACAACCCCAATTCCAATGAAGTTGGGACATTGAGTTAAACATAAATAAAAACAGAATTTTTAGCAAATAATCAAGTTAATGATTATTTGCTAAAAACAATCAAGTTTATCAGTTTGAACATTAAATATCTTTTCTTTGTCGTGTATTCGATTCAATATAGGTTGAACAGGATTTGCAAATCATTGTATTCTGTTTTTCTTTAACACAACGTCCCAACTTCATTGGAATTGGGGTTGTAGATCCACTGTATGCAGTGGTTACTCGTCTGCACAATTGTACGACAGTTTCGAATGTTACTTAACTTACTTAAACCTCATTGAACAGATTGTGTTTCAGTGTATTTGTATTCATTCAAAGTCTTTTCAGTGACTGCTTGAAGAGAACAAAAGTATTGGGACACCTGGCTATTACACCTACAGGAAGGGAAAATGAAAAAAGTATTTTTGTTCTAGTTCATCCACAAGGTATTTGATGCTGGAAGTTCTTCCACACTTCATTCATCCAAGCATGCCTCTATGGACCT
Organism: Phyllopteryx taeniolatus; assembly: GCF_024500385.1. Classification (NCBI taxonomy): domain Eukaryota; kingdom Metazoa; phylum Chordata; class Actinopteri; order Syngnathiformes; family Syngnathidae; genus Phyllopteryx; species Phyllopteryx taeniolatus. Next base: position 14,093,565 of record NC_084516.1, on the reverse strand, counting down.
TACTTTGTGCCTCGGGGCATAGTCACGCTGTTCACACGAATGACGTGCATGTGTAACTTGAATAGTCAGACCTGGCGCTTCATTTGCTTGTACTACTTTTCAATGTTTGGTCAGAAAACACAAATTGAAAGGAGAGTTGCACGTGTGGGAGAGGAAGTGGAGTAGCAGCACAGGTCAGGAGTGCCACAGATGCTCTTTCAATGCACACTGACCAGGAAGCGTGTGTGTCCTTTAATGGTTTTCCCCAGGATAACAGTAGTTGGCCATGCGTATAGTTGAATGTCAGCTTTTTTATATATATATATTCAGGTTTGTGGTAGGATATGAGACGTCATTGCCAGGATCTCCCTCCTTTTATATAAATGATAACTTTTTTCTGCTTGGCACACTGTCCAAAGTTCTTGTTCTTGTTGAAGCTCCTTGAAATAGTCATCTGCATTAGGAAAGCATGTGTGCAACATTCAGGGCCCGCATTGAAGTCATAAAAGTGCAATTAGACATTAACCCTCAGGCTCTATGCTAGACATTTGAGTTCAACTTGCTTCATTTTTTTTAATCCATTTTAGCTGATAATGCAAATTTAATGAAACTTCCTGAAGGGTGGGGATTTTTGTCTGATTTTGTAATTTCTAACTTCAGATATTTCGATTAAAAAATTATATTTTGTTTCAAATAAAGTTTCCCATTTTGGCCTTATCGTGGTTAGTTTTGGATAATCGAAACAAAAGAAAACTTTTTTTTATTATTTCCTTGTAATTTACTGGATTCTTTCATACTATATGAATAAAATGTTTCATTCTAGACTCAACACTTGAAAATTAATTTCATGTAATATTCTTAGTTCCCCAAAAGAGGCGTTTAATAGCTTACGACACTCCAATGGGGGAAAGGAATTAAGTATTTTGATTTTAAGAAGTGGCGATATCCTCTGCTATCTATGAATTTAAGAAGTAGAAGCTCTCTCTGCTGCCGACTGTACTGTTAGCAAAATAAGGGGGAAAAACAGCTTGCTTTCCAACATGCACATTGAGCGAACAAACTGGAATATGAATTGTTGCACACAATGAAAATGAATTGATATTTTACAATTGTGACTAGACCTGATGTTAGTGAAACACTATGCCGTAAAAGCAAAAAAATAAAAAACATACAAAATCCTAAAAATTACAGACTCTGTCTGTTGGTGGACAAAAAATGGCCACAAAAAAGTTGTAATGCTAATAGAAGATACTAACAATTATATTTTTGTTTTTGTTTGTGTGTCCTACAAAAAACAACATCCATTGTATTTAGTTTCACATTTGAATCTACTTTGAAGGTTTTCTTGTCATACCCAGACTGATTAGAAATGGCAAAGAAGTGAAAAATGATAACAGCCAGAGAACCATGCAGTGTAGCGGTAAACCACAGAGCACAGAAGTCCAATAACAGAACACCGCTCGGGTTCTGGTCGGGGGGGGGGGGGGCGTTCCTCCCAATCACGCCCTTCCAGATCTCACTGTCATTGCCCACATGAGCATTGAATTCCCCTAGCAAAATGATGGAGTCCCCAGCGGGAGCGCTCTCCAGCACCCCCTCCAAGGACTCCAAAAAGGGTGGGTACTCTGAACTGCTGTTTGGTGCATAGGCACAAACAACAGTAAGGACCCGTCCCCCCACCCGAAGGCGGAGGGAGGCTACTCTCTCGTCCACCGGGGTGAACCCCAACGTACAGGCGCCGAGCCAGGGAGCAATAAGTATACCCACACCTGCTCAGCGCCTCTCACCGTGGGCAACCCCAGAGTGGAAGAGACTCCAACCCCTCTCGAGAGGACTGGTACCAGAGCCCAAGCTGTGCGTGGAGGCGAGTCCGACTATATCTCGTCTGAACTTCTCGACCTCACACACCAGCTCGGGCTCCTTCCCTGCCAGAGAGGTGACATTCCACGTCCCTAGAGCCAGCTTCTGTAGCCGGGGATCGGATCGCCAAGGTCCCCGCCTTCGGTCAGCGCCCAGCTCGCACTGCACCCGACCCCTATGGCCCCTCCCACAGGTGGTGAGCTCATGGGAAGGGGGACCCACGTTACCCTTTCGGGCTGTGCCCGGCCAGGCCCCATGGGTGCAGGCCCGGCCACCAGAGCGCTCGCCTTCGAGCCCCACCTCCAGGCCTGGCTCCAGAGGGGGGCCCTGGTGACCCGCGTCCGGGCCAGGGAAACCTGAGTCCATTTTTTTTGTCGTCATCATAAGGGGTCTTTGAGCCGTGCTTTGTCTGGTCCCTCACCTAGGACCTGTTTGCCATGGGTGACCCTGCCAGGGGCATAAAGCCCCAGAGAACTTAACTCCTAGGATCATTGGGACACACAAACCCCTCCACCACCATAAGGTGACTGCTCAAGGAGGGGCGCGTCCAGAGTGGTGTTGCAAAAATATTTTTCATTCCACTGAAGAGTGCACAATAGTCCACTATATAAAAATCCCTATGCAGTGATTCGTGTGTAAGGAATGAGTGAAAAATTCCGAACACAGCCTCTATGTGCCCTGTGATTGGCTGGCGACCAGTCCAGCTCAGATAGGCTCCAGCTCATCCGCGACCCTAATCAGGACAAGCACAATAGAAAATGGATGGATAGTTTCAGCATGTCTTTTTAAATGTATTCACATTTTAATCTACTTTATAGACATCCTTGCACTCCCTCAGGAAACATTTATTATCTTCTTATTATAAGTTTAACTATGCTTCATGAAACATTGGATTAACAAACATGGCATGTTTTTGGTTTCCTGCAAAGTGATGGTTTTGGAGATGTGAGGTTTCCGCCCAACGCCGGCATTTAAATTTGTTTGTAAAAAAAAAAAATAAAAAAATCTAAGATTGTTTGCTTGGGGGGAAAAAAAGTTATATCCAGATTTTAAATAAAATAAAATAAACTTGAATGTATTTTTAACTTGTTTCACTGATTAAAATGCTATTGGACAACATTTAGCAGCCTCCTATTGACACATCCTACAAAGTCAACAGATATCAGGTTTTCTCTTTTCTGGGGACCTTTGTATGACCCCAGAGGTGCTGTTTTTACACAACACCCTCCCCACCCACCCCTCTCAACTCTCCTCTTTTAACTTTCAGCATCACAATTCACTTGGTTTCTGTTCCGATATTGTGTGTCCAATCAATATTCACAGTTGAAGTCCTGTATTTGGTATGTACAGCAACCGATTCACTTCACTACTTGATGTACTTTAATAAGACAGTGAAAACTCTTTTGTCTGTTCAAAACATTTTTTTCTCATTGGAAATAAAAGGAAATAGCAATAGTCAGTTCCATTGTCAATCTGTTGCCATAACAAAAACTTTGTTTTACTATACAGGAAATAGAAAAAATAGAAACAAACATGGGTAAACTGAACTTGTATTTTTAAGCAACATTTGAACCTTTCTACTTCTCTTACAAGTGTAAAACATTACTATTATGTTACTATTATGAATAAAAGTTCAATTGCAAAGGTGCACATTCTTAACTGTTTAAATGTAAAAAGAAGTTAACTGTAAAACATAAACAACAAAACGCTCTGGCTTCAATGGAATAACAAGTGACGGTCACAGACCCTCGACACAAGAATTGAGACAATCTCTGCTTTTTGGAATAAGTGTGAAAAAGCAAAAACATGCGCACAATCCAATGCTCGCTGAGCTAAGGTCTCGAGGTACGGTGACTTCACACTAAGGTTTTGTGCGACTTTAGAAGCAAAAATGGTACAACCAAGGGCCAGGTTCCACTGTAATGTTGAAACTTTGGAGAATGCTTTTGTCAGGAGCATGAAATTAAGAGTGGTTAACTTAGTTTTCCACTTCTGTGACAGTTAAGAATGTTTACATTTTGCTCGTAAATATCTCGTTTGACCTGCATTATGTTTCCATTTATTCACATGGGCATTTTTTTTTAAGATGAGTTGTCTTATCTGTATTAATTATCCAGTCTGAGGGAGACTGTTTTTGAGCACTGGTTTTTATTGCGGCTCATGCAACATTTTATTTATTACTTTTTGTGTATGTGTTTATCTCTTCAGTGGGGATGTTTGTGAGCTTGCAAGTTTTTGCACTTATCTCACACTGATCTGAAGCCACTTCCTGCCATTGTTGGGTCACATCCCCACTGTCTCCTCTCTTCCCGTCCATCCAATCCCCCTCCATTGGTGATGAGGAAATGGCTTGGAGAGGATACACAAAGAGTGCTGAGGAAAAACTGCTACTTTAAAAAAAAAAAAAAAAAAAGCGAGAGTCCTGTTCTGGCGCTGATAAAATTTGATTAGACTGAAGTTGGGCCAGGCAGTCTGCCTTGTGGCCTGGTAACAGGAACGGCACCATTAGCTGGCCAGATTGCTAACACCAACAAGACAAGAATAATAACAAAATTTGGGTTTATCCAATTACTTTTAACCCTTTATCCGCCAGGGAACTATATAGAGAAAGGAGGCACTCAAACTAACTACTGGGAAATCTCAAACTATGGCAGGAGAACCCTGTAATTTCCAAGCTAATCAATGGTAATTTTAATGAATTGAAAACTATATTTATAATGTATACTATCATGTACATTAATATTACCAGTATTATCATATTTTATTAAATAATAAAATATACTAGAAAAGTATGTTATATTAGTATATAACTATTGGAAATATAATGAAAATGGTTTAAGCATTTGAAAAAGTGCTGCAATATTTTTACGGGTTACAATTAATGATTAAAATGTAACCAATATAATTCATTCATAGAACAATCATTTAATTATACATTGTTATAATTAATTATAGTGATCATTATGCAATATTTCTAGGGAGGAAAAAACAAACTTTCGTGGTGCCTTGAGATACAAGTTTAATAAGTTCTGCTACCACGCTCGTAACGCAAAACACTTGGATCTCAAATCCTCATTCCCCTTTGAAATGAATGGAAATTCCATTTATCCCATCCAGCTTCCTCAAAAACAGCAACAGAAATGTTTGCAATGTGTTTTTTTCATAAGAAAAATAGCAATGTATATTGTACTTTCTAACAACATACAGTAATGATGTTATTAAACAGAATGTAAAGAATGAAAACAGTTTTTGCTTCCGTTCAATAGACTTTGTGCTGCTCCTTCTGGTTTGCGTGCCTCGACCATTTGGAGGCAGTATAATACTGAAATAGATGCACGTGAACAAGAGTTTAACAATTGACTCAGTAAGCTGCATTAGTACAAGTCATTTTTTTGCAAAGGATAACAAATATATGCCTGTGAGAATTGTTATGTTGTCTGTCTACATGTATTACTCCACCGTTTGAGTTCAAACATCCGTTATAGGGTTAGGGGGTTAGAGTTATAACACCATGACACCAATGCTATTTGTTATCGCATCTATGGCGTTTTGACATTGTTTGTTAGCATTAAGCTAAACAGACTTTATTACTTTGTTTTATGCTTTGTTTGACAGAAAATTGCAACTGGGAGTGGCAATAAACAGCTTGAAGCCTGTTTTTGAGGAATTGTTCACTATCTGCCAAATTGCTGCTTATTGTGAAGTGTGAGGTGCGTTCATTGCCAACATAGAGCGCTCAAATCTCAAGCTTTTGCTTGAAAGCTCAAAGCAAAAATTCAGCCGACGACTGCTTGTAACTCAAAATTCGCAAGTTAGGGCACTCATGTCTCAAGGCACCACTGTAATGAAAACGGGCTTACGTACTCTCATGAATGTCTAAGGTTAAAATGTGGGATTTTCAAATATTTCATCAAGTACATTTGTGTAAAGCAAACACTTTAAAAAAAGAAATCGTATGTCAGGTCTTGTTAAATAATCTGGGAAAATAATTACAGCCGTAGAGTGTTCAATAGTGATAAATCTGGCTTCTGAAATACATTAGGTTAGAGCACAGGTGTCAAAGTCAAGGCCCGGGGGCCAAATCTGGCCCGCCAACTCATTTTATGTGGCCCGCGAAAGCAAATCAGATGGAAGTTGACACAGATGATTCTTGCTCAAATTCTCATATGTAATAAATAGTATTATTGAGCTATTGCAAGTTACTTTTACTGTTTACAGTAACTAAGTTGAACAAACTATTACCTTTGACTTCTGATTTCAAAACTAGGTATCCATCAATTTGTTGTGTGTATGTAATAGTATAATGAGGTGACGAAACAGTTATATGGTTTCGCAGTCAACGGCCCTCTGAGGGAAACCGTGATTACAATGTGGCCTGTGACAAAAATGAGTTTGACACACCTGGGTTGGAGGATTACTTTTACACATTTTTGTGTGTGTCCAACCAAGGGATGTACGTGTCATCACAGGCTGACTTCATGGCCTTATAATTGAAACTAATGACAAAAGCACATGGGAGTCAAGACCTCTGGGTTTGAGGTTACAATAGCTTATTGTGTTTCAGCCAGTGCTACACACTGTGCATTTGTGTGTGTGTGTGAGTGTGTTGTGTGTGCGTGTTTGTGTTTGCGTTGGATCCAGGGGTGTATTTAGTGCAAGTGTGTTCTTATGTGTAAGCCTTGAAACCGAACTCACTCAAGTTTTAACATCTCTGAATTTTAAACGGCCGCAAAGGTCCATAAAACGGTTCATGTTACGCATGGAGTCGCACACTCAAAAGCTTCCTAAATCCTGCAGAGCATTTTAAAATAATTCACACACTGTTTGGAGTATTTCTTTGTCTCACTTTCCCACAGAAATAATGTTGTGGCCTGAAAGAGGTTTGCTACATAAGAAACCATTCTATTTTTTTAATTTAGTGCACAGATTCGTGCTTGCACTATATTAAGTCGAGGATTAATCAAACAGAGTGGAAGCTCTGAAGTCTGTTCGACTTTGGAAAAAAAATGTTTTATATGAACTACAGTGGTACCTCGAGTCGACTTACAAGTGACCCTTACGAGTTTTTCAAGATACAAGCCGTCACTCGTCCGATTTTTTTTTTCTTCGTTTGGTTTTTGAGTTGTGAGCAAAAAAAAATATATATATATATTTCACAAATTCTGCCAGGGTATGTAAACTTATGGGCACAACTGTACATATATGGAGTCATACGTACGTACCCCTGTCATATTGGAATGAAAGTGTAAGCCACACTTTTTCTATAACCACTAGGTGGCGGTGGCATTTTGGAATGAAAGTGTACAGCTTTTTCATAACCACTAGATGGCACCATACATTTATAAAATGTGGAATTTTTTTTTCCATTTGCCCCTATACCTATGTATAATGCGCACTATTGACTTTGGACATTTTTTGGGGGGGAAATGTGCATTATACACGAAAAATTACGGTACTTATCCACAGTACAAAAAAAGCATTAACTTAAACGTAAAGTACGCCATACTAGTTCGAGAAGGATGTCATTAACATGAACCAATAAATTAAATATTAGTGTAGCTGGAGCCACATTAAATGAGCAACTTAGTGCAGACTTGACATGCCAACACAGTACAGTAAGTGCGTCAACGTAACCTTTTCTGCAGGTTTTCCGTGATTCTCCTTCACCTCAGCTCCTTCTTTTTTTCTGGGACAGGAAGTGACCGCCAACTGAAAACACTGACCCAACATGTCACCTGTGTAAACAAGCTCAATTGATATGCGCTGCTTGTGATTCCAACTTTTGTCACGTAAGTTCACATCTGACCTATTTATAATTTTTGCTTGAACGCTATTGGGGATTTCCATCTCTTCACCCTTATATCAGATAAACATTTCATCTGGGCTACTTCTGGTTTAGGAGACAACAAGTGGAAAGCAGGAAGGTTGCTATCAACACAGTCTCCCGGCCGACCTGAAAACAGAAGCTGGACCTCCATGTGTTCCCCCCTCCCAGTAAGGTGAGCAACTCATCAGGAAAAGCTGCCATGGCTCAGCTCTGGATGTCTACTCAGGGTCACGTGGTTCATAAGGTCAGACAAACATCTCATGCACATGTGCTGGACGGCCTCAAGGAAGTCTACAGTGATGACATTGTTCCACTGAAGACAATAGTAGGTGAATCGGAGTTCGTCGTGAGTAATTGGAATTAAATACGTCCTGCCTTAATTAAAAAAATATATATTTATTTCTACATTGCATTTGCATGTATTTGGTTATTTTTATCATTGTTCATTTTTTTGTCACTTTTATTTTACTTCATTGCATTTGTTTGTTTTTTTTTTTGTATTCATATTTTAACATTTATTTGTATAATTATTATTAGTAGTAGTAGCAATAGTAGTAATGGTAGTAGTCATAGTAGTATATTTTTTTTCTACTGGTCATCTGCTCCCACTTATCCCCCCAACAATCCATAAAAAAGTTTTTTTTCTTGTTTTGTTTTATTAGTTTTTTTTATATGTGGGGGTGGGGGGGGGGGGAGCGCAAACAGACAATACATCCACCTTTTCAGGCCTAAAAGTATTCCGGAATTCAATATAGTCAGCATGTATTCTTTCGCAACACTATAACGTTTCTATCCAAGTCCCAGATTACTGCACACTCTGACTTTGGCGTCATCATACAGCTTTTCACAGTCACTACATGTCAATCATGATACCAATGATTGGTCGTGATGTCACTCTACGTGTCAAGTAATTACCCCTGCAACCTGAGCCGCAGCGTATGTTGTATGGCAGCCCCACTTGGACAAATTTGCTTGGTTTTACCCAAAACGGTCTTTTCCAATACACTTCATGGGCATTTATGTAACTGATTAATTGTGCTCACTCAAGCAATGCATTTGTCTTTGTTACTGAGGCCAACTAACAAAAGGTGTTGACGTCTCCTACCCTATAGGCCTTTGTGTCTAGCAAGCTGGTGTCAACTGCCTAATTTTTGACAATTAGAGTAAATGAAGGGAAGAGCAGCCAAAATGTCTGACGGCACTAAATTACGAGTACCTAAGGTGTCCGTTTTGGCAGCATAAATGGAGTTTGCTCCCTGATGAAAGCAAGCATTTATCACTATTCACACCAACGCCAACATTTAGCTGTGTCTATACATAAAAGTTAAATAAAAATTGTACCTAAATCAAATGTTAAAAACAAACGGTCCTTAAAGATTAAATGAAATGTATTGTACTGAAAAGTTAAATCCAACTAAACTGTAGTTGGGCAGTGGTCATTTTGCATACCACTAGAACAAGCCATCGTAGCACTAGTGGCACTTGTATTACACTTTGAGAATCTCTGATCTAGAGAATGCAAATTCTGTGGAAACACCAAAGGCTTCTTGTGCGTCATCACAGCATGTGACTAAAACAGACCAATCACGAGAGATGATCTCCGCGGCATTCTGTGCGCTGCAACGATCTGTGCCGTGTGTGCGTCAAGTGGCGCATAGGGGCCGCGCAGCCCACTGCTTCGCTCACGGGACGCAATGCAGGCGCGGGAGTAGAAAGAGGCCTGAAAGTGAAATCCTGTACAACGAATTGAAACGTAGGAACATTTCGACTGTGAGCTGGATTATAATATTCACATAATGACAGAATGCTGTCCAATTACAGTTACTCGCCATGGCAATTTTGCTGGGTTGAGTACTTCCTGTGTTTTGGGCTACCTTCACAATGCAGGGCATGATGTCCAATTTGGACTTTTTGTTAAATCCAGTCTTTTTATGTAGTCATACACATTACAAAAACAAAACAAAAAACAATAAAAATCAGCTTCTGTTGTGGATTGAACCCGTCGGTGACGTCACACCCATCCGTACAAAACAGAACTTCACATTGTGCCTGCGCACAACCACAAGTTACCGTGTTGACAGAAGTAAATACAGCCCCTCGCTGACGTCTCGTCATGATGCATTTGTGGTGATATCAAGGATTTTGTGCAACCGGAGCCAACATTTTCTTATATTTATCCGTCCTAAAACATCGTTTTTTCGCCGCTGGCTGTTTTTTGCTCTTTCGTAGGCCGTTGCCGTTTTGTGGCCTGTCTGTTTTGTCGATGAATTGTGACGTTTTTCGCCGTTTGATGACTTATAGGTTGGATGCGCGCCCCGTGAGCATCCATACTGCACTTCCGACGGATGCATATCTGATTTATATCCACATATGAAAAAATCTGAATTGTACTGTTCACATTGACATGAAAAAATCTGATACGTCACATTGGGCAATAAAAATCGGAATTGACCTACATTGTGAACATAGCCTTATTTTGCTCATTATTGTCAGTTTAGCGTGTGACGGACATTTGTATTGGACAATAATGATATACGGAAAAATCACATCCCATATTGAATCAATACGGTAAGCGACATCTAATGGCCAAATAAGGCCCGGTTACACACAAAAAGACAACCGACCTGTTTTTGTGCCGATTTTGCCCCAACCAAGCCCGTTAAACGCCAGACAAACTTCAATCTTATAAGATTATCCTCTAAGGTTATCCTTAGGTCTGATGTGTGTTCAGAGTGGACCTGTCCCGATTTTAGGGTCCGAAACAGGTCAGGGCCGACAATCATAAATAATGAGCGTGTTTAATATTTACGACGATATGTCTTCATGTGGGTGAAGCAGAGCCGACTTCTCCTAAGTCATGACACCGTGAATTGTGACGTGGAACAGAATATAGCCAATCAAGAAGCACTCCGACTCAAAAAAGGAAACGAATGTTAATAAAAATAAGCATGTCTTACCCAAAGTTGTTTTTTTGTATAAAAGTGGGTTCCCCAGAAGGCAAGAAATATTTTCCAGACTAGTCGTTTTATGAGGACAGTGACATTTTAGAAGGCTTCCAGCTCCAGCAACCTTCAGGAACGTTCAGGAAACATCGGCGCAAAGCAAAGTGTTTCTTCTTCTTCGGTTTGGTGAAATCACGTGTGATCACGCGAGACTTCGAGTTTGGCGTTTGAACAGTATCTTTGTGTGTGTGGCGTTCTGTATTCTGTTCTGTATAAATGCCAGATTTTTTTAACTTAATGTGTGGGGTCAGTCACAGATAAAAATAATCTTTTAAGATTTGAAAAGTCTTTGTGTGTACCAGGCCAAAGGGACCATTCTGTATTTTACGGGATGGGTTGCAACCCCACTACTGCTATCATGACTCATACACTGTCACAAATAAAGCCTTGAGGAACCAGCTGTCTCTGCACAGCCCCCAAACCATTTAGACAACCCTCCTATGTGTGCATGCTGTCTGTGACAGCTTAACACACACATCAAACAACTGCTACACCCCCCACCACCATGAGCCCACCTCCCAAAACCCACACCTCCTCACTCTTTGGGCGTCGCAAGTATCACCAAAAAGTGGCCCTCAAACATGCAAGGTCTGGATAAAACATCAAAGATGCTGGCTCTTCGGCAGACAGAATCACACGCGTGTGTGATTTTTTTTTTTAGCATCTTTTTCTGCTGTCTGTTATTAACTTGTCCCCGATAGATGATGGACATGGGTGAAAAATTGAAAGAAGTCTGATTGTCACCGTGTGTGGTTTACAGCGTAAGGCCACACAGGAGAGGAGAGCAGGAACAAAGACGGAAATCTATTAGGCGGCACAGGTGGACTGTTAGGTCAAAATAACATCAAGTCAAGTGGGTGCAAATGGAACCATACCATTCTTATGTCAGAGTGGGTGGAGGTGATGGTTCCACTGTGACTCAAAACAGCAAAATGTAGTCAAATTGCTCTAACAAGCGGGGGAAACATAATTGGACGTGGTTTATTGGTTATCAGGCTACTTCCTGGTTTATGGAGCTTTTTTTTAAGTTACCGGGGACTGTATCATTTTGATTTTGGGCCAGGAAGGATGGGTCCATCATTGTTAGCTAGCAGACTACATCATTGTTCACAGAGGATGACGTAGGACAACGGGAACTGTTCCATTTTTGATTGTGGGGTTGGGGAACAGTTTCATCCTGATTCAAAATGTCAAAAAGAGACAATAGATTGCGCTAACAAAATGGAAAAATGTAGTGCTCTTCGCTAGTAGGCTACATAATGGGTTATGAAGCATGTCGTAAGTTGACAGGAGCGTTCCATTCTGGTTCACGAAGGATGACGCAAGGCAACTGGGCCATACCATTTTATATGCTGTATATGGGGGAACACAACTATTTCTATTGCGACCCAATTGGCAAAAACAAATTCCTTTTAAAAAGTTTTGTTTGTTAGGTGGCAAGCTACTTCCTGTTTGTGTTTGCATTAAGTTGACGAGGGACCCTTCCATGTTTTATTCTGGGGTGGAGGAACGGTTCCATCCTGACTCAAAACAGCAAAACAAGACAATAGATTCTCAAAAGTTGAAAGACTTGTACAGTACTGTGTTTGTTTTTCAGTTCATTAGCTATCAGACTACTTCCTGTGTCATAGAAAATAATATTTTGGGGGGCTGGAATGGATTGATGGCATTTCATCCATTTCAAAGGGGAACGAACATTTATTCGTGATTGAGTTACAAGCGTGATAACTGAGTATATTAAACTGTTAGTCACGTTACCACTGTATCTTTCTTGTGGTCACAATTAAAACATTTTGTCATGTCATGTCTGGGGTTACGTATAATCTTGCTAACAAACAACTAAACAATACCTACCTACTTAAAAAAAAAAATTCTTCTTTTCGTCCTGTTGACATCCCTGCCAACGCTTGGCTTGGCTAAAAATAGCTTGTGGTGCCACCAACAAACAGATGGGAAGTTCACTTTGATTTATTTGCAGGATTTTCCTGCTTTTGCCAGGACGGACAAACAGGCAGGATAAGACACAAGTTGGGTGGAGTTTTAGATACACAATTAAGTCGTGAAATTAATACATCCAGTGTGCGTCACAATTTTAAAAAAAAAAAAATAATTACAAAAACATCCCGGAAAGCAAAAGGCGGTCAAAGCAAAGGAGATGAGAGCAAAGGCCTCATAATGAGAGGAAGGTGAGTGGCATAGGGAACCGACGGACGGCCGTGTAGAGGAGGAAGGGATCAGTGTCGAGGGTTGGACATTGTTGAGTGATACAGTAGTTGTGTCTATGTGACTGGGTCGGCGCCACTGTTGCGCCCACCTCCCCCCCCCACCCCCCGTACTGAGTTGTGGACTGAGAGGGCCCACCTGGGGACAGGCAGCCCTGCTGACATGGACACGGGTGTGTGGGGGTAAGGCGCTTGTAGACAAATGGGAATGGGATTAAGTTTAAATTAGACTAAATATTAATACAGTAATCTGCCATATATTCACGTATCCACCTACAGTATTCATTTCGGAGGGGTTTCTGTGGAACCTGTCCCCAGCTAGTGGCAGAAAACTCACTGTAGCAATACATTTTTGGAAACACCCAAAGATGCTACGAGTTGCCGCCAAAGGCCTAAATATGAAATAGTACAGCTATTAGAGGAATGTTGAGTTGCTGTCATTGATTAAAGTGGTAGAATACGTCTCCAGCGCCGGCAGTCCACATCGAAGTCTGCACTCACGCCAGCCCCCCCAACAACTTAGACCTACTGTACTACACAAAAGCAAACGACTGTAGTCATGTTTCCATACGCTTTTTCAAAGGTAAAGAAAATTATAGACAAGCACATTAAAGGTAAAGGCTGTAAGATCATCTACAAGCAGCTTGGTGGTGGTGGTGGTGATGATGATGATGATGATGATGTTGATTTACCCTGCCTCTTGCCCAAAGTCAGCTGGGATAGACTCCAGTTCACCTGAAATATTGATGGAAATTGAGTTGATAATGAGATACAACCAATTTTTATTGGGATTTTTTTTTTTTTTTTCATGAAACATTTTTGCATAATGGTTCATATTGACCCAGTAACATTACTGTACAGTTTTGCTCTTCCTCCAAAGAAATAATGTAACAGGAGGGTTAACGCAACATGCTTATGTTTATATACAGACATACTGTAAAAATACTAAAATGCACAAAACAAAGGGATGAATGACACAGAACTGTAAGTTTTATAATATATTTTCAGTTTCCCTAAACTCAGATGTCTGCGCAATTGCCATGGGACAATGACTTGAAATGTAACAGTTTTTATTTTATTTTATTTTAGTCCTTTTTGCATGTAATTTCCTATCACTGACAAGCTGCAGCATCAGCCCAAAGTGCAAAATGTTGACAAATATTTCCAACTATTCAGTCTTAGTTGTACTTTTTTGTGCTTCTATTTCTGTGCCATCTTGCCTTAAATTAATTTGTCTCAAAGTGGAGAAATGTACAAGTCCAAATAAAGTGATTTGCCAAATCTCAGAAAATGGGAACAAAATTGACAACAAATTGAATAAGATTAGTCATTTTGTTTCAGATGGCACAGCCATTTTCAGGGTTTTAACTGTTATTCATGAGGCTGCTATCAGTTTACATAATGAGCTTTAATGTGGGTTTCATGGTTGTTGTCATTCATTCAAGGTTGGATGACTTCCACCATGTTGGATTGCGGTCGTGCGTGTTGGAGCATGTCCACAGGCAGTCGCAGGATGGAAGAAGCAGCTACAGTATTTGGCCTGGACTCCACAGTGCTCAGGTACCGTAACGACTCTTCGATTGATATTGAAATGATAGGTAGCCGGTGGAACTTGTCATGCCCGGACTTGACTCGTGGTTGACTGTCTAAACATGTCTACATGTCTACTTTCGCGGCCTCGGGCAAAAAAACAAAAGCTTTTCAACACGAGCTTTCACTTGGCCGCTGAGATAAATCTTCCCTTCTTGTCCTTCATTTGTGCAAGAAAAGATGAGGGAAGATTCTCTTTATGCTGACATCATCCCATTAATCCTGCACCAAACATTTACAATTACTATAATTACTCATATCCTTAAATATACTTAAATCCTTAAATAGACTGACAATTGCCCGTCATTGTGATCATTTTTCTTTTTATACTGATTAGTCTCCCCCCCAAAACCATAACTTAAAATACAGTTTATATTATGAAGTTAGTATTATTCTTCATATTGCTGTATAACATGTTAAGTGCTTTAATAAAAAAAAAAATATATATATATATATATATATATATATATATATATATATATAGTTTTTAACGCTTATCAAGAAGAATAGAAAGAATTTTCGATACTAAAAAAGTGAAACATCTTTTTTTCTTCTATTGTATGTCATGCAAAACATGCAATTTTGTAGAAGATAATAATAAATAATACAACAAGGAAATGGGAAATTAGATTAAAATACAAAAAAATATGTCAAATAGTTATCCACATGAATATAATATAATGCTTAAATGGTGAAAATGCATCTAGCAGAGCAGGATAAGTGGTTTGAATGTCGCCAAAATATATACCACTTTTGTAATAAATGTCTTTCTATTGTATTCATATTGCAAGGGTGCAACAGTTTGTCACTTTGTGCAAATGCATTTTGTTATTTTTTACTTTATTAATAATCTGGAAAATAATATAGTCTGAAATATAAAAAATATAAAAATCCTTAAATAGTTTGAATAGATAAAAACTGTAATATTTAATCCTCAATATTTAATCAATATGATTTAAAAATGAAATCAAGTCTCCAAAACATGAGGTGTCTAATTATTGTATTCATATGGCATCTTGTTAACTTGAGCAAAAATATATCTATATTTTTTTAACTTGGTAGTATTAATCTAGAAAAAAGCGCATAAGTTTTCCGTTTAATTGCAATTGTGCAGCTAAACAATAAAACAATTTCCTCTTCATTATCATCTATGTTATTACAATTCCTCACCGACAAATATATAACATTTGCGTTTACTGTTTTGTGTTTTTGCTTTTAAAAATCCTTCTCTTTGCATGATGCATTTTTATTTCATGTATGACTGCGCATTTCTTTTCTGTGTAAAAACAAAAAAAAGTGACGAATACAATGAACTAGCTCGGAAAATAATTATAAATAAATAACTGAATGAATGAATAATGATGTACTGTACTTATGTCAAGTCCTGGGTATCTATATCTAGAGGTATTTATCTATAGTTAGTTACATTTCAAGTAAATAAAAGTGAAAAAATAGCAATAGTAGAGCAAATGTACAGTATGTTCCAAACGTAATTTGGCAAGTTTCAATGAGTTCCAAATGAGTGGGCGTGTTTCCGCTGGGAGTGGGCGGTAGTCTTGTGAAGGGGGGGTTACGGCGCATCCTGGGGAGGGTTCACTGCTTGGAAGGGGGTTGGCGGGTGGGGGCGTTTTCTATAAGAGTGGGCAGATCACACATGCAGCAACACACTCCGCCGCGAGCCTCAGAAAGAAAAGCCATGGAGCCTACCGAGAGCCCTTACGAGTACTACGACTACGAGGAGACGGAGAACTCCACCATGTGCGACTACTCCGAGTGGACGCCGTCCTACTCGGTGATCCCGGTGCTCTACATGCTCATCTTCATCCTGGGCCTGTCCGGCAACGGCGTGGTCATCTTCACCGTGTGGCGGGCGCAGGGGAAGCGGCGGGCGGCCGACGTCTACATCGGCAACCTGGCCCTGGCCGACCTGACCTTTGTGGTCACGCTGCCCCTGTGGGCGGTGTACACGGCCATGGGCTACCACTGGCCCTTCGGGGTGGCCCTGTGCAAGATCAGCAGCTACGTGGTGCTCCTCAACATGTACGCCAGCGTCTTCCTCCTCACCTGCATGAGCTTCGACCGCTACCTGGCCATCGTGCACTCGCTCTCCAGCTCGCAGCTGCGCACCCGAGGCCACATGCGCGCCTCCCTCGCAGCCATCTGGACGCTGTCGGGCCTCCTGGCCGCGCCCACCCTCCTCTTCCGCACCACCCGGCACGACCCGGGCAGCAACCGCACGTCCTGCGCCATGGACTTCGGCCTGGTGGCGACCAACAAGCGTCAAGAGAGCTTGTGGATCGCTGGGCTGAGCATTTCATCGTCCGCCCTTGGGTTCCTGCTCCCCTTCCTGGCCATGATGGTGTGCTACGGGTTCATCGGCTGTACCGTGACGCGCCACTTCAACACCCTGCGCAAGGAGGACCAGCGCAAGCGCCGGCTCCTGAAGATCATCACCACGCTGGTGGTGGTCTTCGCCGCCTGCTGGATCCCCTTCCACGTGGTGAAAAGCGCTGACGCCCTCTCCTACCTGGACCTGTTCCCGGCCACCTGCGCTTTCCTGCGCTTCCTGCTGCTGGCCCACCCGTACGCCACCTGCCTGGCGTACATCAACAGCTGCCTCAACCCCTTACTCTATGCCTTCTTCGACCTGCGTTTCAGGTCGCAGTGCCTGTGCCTGCTCCACCTCAAGAAGTCCCTGCACGCCAGCCCCGCCAGCTCCTTGTCATCCCAGAAGACTGAGGCCCAGTCTCTGGCCACCAAGGTCTAGCACGCCTGGAGGACTCAAATCATATCTCGGTGCTCATTTACTAGTTCTTGACTCCATGGACTACAGACTTTTGGAGCACTTTGAAGTAGACTGTGTGGAATGTATCTCCAAAAAGGCCCAGGTTCTCTCTTTATTTCTTATTTTTGGTGGACCTCGACTCAAATTTGCAACTGAAGAATGAAATGTTCTTGTGGCATGTACTCGCACTCTGTACTACTACTGTATTACTACAGATACTTGTGTTAAAAAAAAGACTGGTAAAAATCGAAGTACTGATTCAAATCCTGTACTTAAGTTAAAAGGGAAAAAGTACAGACTGAAATTTACAAACGTAAAAGTGAATCTTTACTGCCGCTCTCACACAAAATAGGTTCCCTCTTTCATTACCTTACATCACATGACATGTCGCATGGTGTTTTTGTTTTGTTTTTTAAACCAAGGGCTAGCTAGAATTGACTCTTCAAAACAACCTGTTCCGATTGCCCTGCTAATGTTGTGAACAGACGAACAAAAAATGCTGAATTAGCTAACAATAACAACGGAAAAAATACACCTTACTCGTATGTTTTTTCAGATTAGACAAAGAATTTTATGTTTCTAGGCTAGCACAAGAGAACCCATTTGCCACGAATCATTCTTGTAGCCGACAACATCAAACAGTTCTCTTAAATCAGGCCATGAATGGGGAATATCTTGCTTCTCTGAATCTGTTGCCATTGTCGTTCATGCTCCCCGGTTCTTCCATGTTGCTGCTGTCCTTGTTTTTTTCCCGTCCACACGATCTCAATCAATCAAGATCTCAACTACAGTTGATTTGACCTCTCTCTATTTACATCTTTATTACACCGTGCCATCATCCGGAGGTCGAAAAAAGCCCATTTTGACAAAGTAAGGTCTACAGATACTGGTTTTCAAATGTAGGGAATCCTCAGAAAAGAAGATACTTGAAGTACAGTAACCAAGTGTTTGTACTTTGCCTCCCACCACTGCATTTTGTATTCGTAAGCACTTGAGGTGTGACAACCTGGCAAGACGTCAGCCTGCAGTGTGTTACTACAGTCGTGTGCGTGAGTGTGTGTCAGTATGAGGTGGCGGGCTCTGATAAGCGTGATAAAAAGAGACGGGGGTCTCGGGATGCAAGGAGGGGGTCTAGACAGGCGGACAGATGGCAGCTGACAAATGTTTTCAGACTGCCAGGACTGAGAGCCCAATAAAAAGGTGACTACTTTGACGGGCTATCTGCGTGTGTGCGTGTGTGTGTGTTTTTGTGTTGTCAGACACAATGCATTTGTTCCTCACAGAAACATGAATTTGTGATATTTTTTGTTTGTTTGTTTTTTGTGACGCTTGATGATCTATGATTTGTAATAAAGAAATGTGAAAATCCAAAGAACCCCTTCGTTGTTAGTCTGTGTGGCGTCTCACTCCTCTCTCTATTTTGCTGGAATGTATTTTCTCTCCTCAGTTGAATGTTTGCTTCTTCCTGAGGACGCATTGCTGAGGGGAGGGGGCGGCCCTCCCATTGTGTCGTGCGCTGGGGTTTCAAATCAAAGTATACAGTATGTCTGCAGGAAATGCATGTTGGACTTCTGTTTCCCCCCCGACCACCACCACCACCCCTCCACGCAAGGCATGTTTCTGTTCCTCTCGCGCAAACAATCAACTGTTCCTCAAGTGCTATACATTTATTTAGTGATCCAATAGCGTTGATTTTATTGACAATCCCCCCCCCCCAAAAAAACCTCAGGAAAACAGGTTTTGGAGCGCTAAATGAGAATGTTAACGAATGTGGACGGTATTGAGCTTCTTACAAGCATAATCAGGGAGACAGAAGGAGCAGCCTAATCCGGGTGGACTGGTTTTAATGTGGGTGTGGACTCCCTGTCTGTCTGTGTTGGTGGCTAATGGCTACATACGTCAGAATCAATTCAAATCACGATGTAGTTTGCGTGAAACAAGCTTAATTCGCCAAAGGAAGGTCAGAGGTTTTAAGAATGCAGCCCTTGACCGAAGAGTCCTGGATTTCATTCCCCTAATTGGTGTCGTAAAGTTGCCTGCTTCTCCAGTGTATATAGTCACCACTGTGATACGTATGCACGATTACAATTTTTGTTTCAGTAGTAATGTAATTTAAAATAGAATAATAAATAACCCAAAAAAGTAGCCAAGATGTGCAATTGTACAGATAGATACATATACCTGTATATACAAATCCATAAAAATATAAACAGTTAAATAAAAAGTGTAATTGAAATAAAGAAAAAGTAAAACATAAACTAAAAATAGTCTGATAAACACAATAAACAAAAGTGAAAATGTATTAAATATAATAAACAAAAATACTAAATATCACTTTAAATGTATCAGTTTGTCATTAAAATTAACTATACAGCACGTTCTAAAAATAGTGTTGAATAAATTAAAGAAAAAAATAAGTAAAAATATTAATAAAATGACTTGTGTAATCAAAATAATTATATTCCCAAAATCCATTGTGATTAAAGCAATAAACGAAAAGTTGTAAATATTTTGCATAAAATACATTAAAATGAATGAAAGAAATTATGTTATTAAAATAGATGATGAAAAACACAATTGTTGTGCCATTAAAATGAAATGTAAATATTTATTCTAAAAATATATGAATACTGTAGTTGTGAATGCAATAAACTCTTATTTAGAAAGAGTTGAAAGAAAGGGAAAATACATAAAATATACATGATTAAATAGAAAGAACTAACTTTTAAAAATTATTTTTGCTGTCATTAAAATAAACGATAAATACACAAATAGTGATGAATGCAATAAACAAAAAAGAGTTTAAAATAGGTCAGTTTAGTGTTAAATAGACGAATAGATCGTCATTAGGGTGGTGGGCGAGAAGCGAGGTCCACCCTGAATTGTTCACCAGCCAATCACAGGGTACATGTGACAAACAACCAACCATTCACACTCACATTTACACCTCAGAACAAGTTAGTCTTCAATAAACTTAACATGCATTTTTGGGAAATGTGGGAGGAAGCCGGAGTACCCAGCAAAAAAAAAATAAAAAATCTGAAGAAATATATGCAAATATGGTATACTGTAAAAAATAGAAATATATATTATTTCTTTAAAATGTCAATGTATCCTCAAGAGTTCAGGTAACAGAAGAACTTTTCAGTCACCTTGGTATATACAGCACAAGATGAATGCATTCCCTGTAGACTCATCAGCTTTTATTGGCGAGGCCCATTTCAGCTCGATTTCACTAGAGACGCCTCGCCAAAGTATCCCTGACCTTTCTGCATCAAAGCCGTATCCTGCTGCGTAACATAACCTGCATAGATTATTTTCACGGAGCTTTTTCATGAAGCTCGTGTTACTTTAAGACTCAAAAACATTTCGTGGCGCGTGGACACTGTAGAGCTGCCATTTGGTGTCTTTGATGCACTTTTACTGCAGTCCACTTTTCCAAAAGATTTTTTTTTACGTCAGCGTTTTCATTTCTTCGTGAAAACAACCGGTCGAAAAACAAGTCCTGGAGAACAGATACATCGTGTGGGGACGATCAAACTTTTGCTTATTGCACCACAAATAATGTTGTAATCATCAAATTGAAATATTAGACAACACAAGTAAACACAGATTGCAGTTTTTAAATGGTTTTTATTATTAAGGGAAGAAGAAAAATCCAAACCGACATGGCCCTGTGTGGAAAACAATGATTGCCCACTAAACCTAATAACTGGTTGGACCACCCTTAGCAGCAATTAAGCGATAACTTGCAATATAAAGTGTGGAGTCTTACCTCTTTTTGTAATTGACGTCTCTGTTCGATACTAAAAATAGTCTTAGGTTATGTGGAGACAGCTTTACTAGCGTTCCAGTGCCATGGTCGCTCCACAATGTTGTGTGCGTCGATTTCTATGTCATTAATTCCGGCTGGGATGCCTCAGTTCGTCATTTCTCTGCAACGATTTATTAGGTTTAAAACCACCGGTTTAGTTGGAATGTTTGTTTTATTGGCGTGCCAGTACCCATAAAGTATCTAATGTATGCATTTTTCCAAATGATACAACATAATTTATTGCAAATTATTTTTGCGGACCTCCAAGTTAGAGCTCCTGGGGAACCCAGTTTGAGAACCACAGCTCTATAGAAAGCAAAGGGGAGAGTTTCTGTAGGGGCAGGCATTAATTGTCATACCAATGGGTGGCCGCGCTATTGTTTGCTTTCCAGTCAGACCTGCTGTGTGTGGCGAGCGCGTGTCCCCGCTGCCATAAATCCAAAGCCAATAAAGCGGCTCACACAGAAAATAGACGCAGGAAACACGTGGCATTTCTCCTCTGCTCCGACACAATGGAGGAGAAGCGGCAACCTGACCTGGAGCCCTGGTGAGGCCTGGGGATGAGATTGGCCCAGTGTCTTTGTGGCGGGACCCAAAGCTTCATGACATGAAGTGTCGGGAGTGTGCAGGGGGCAGGAAAGACAAAGGGCGGGTGAGCGAATCAGGGTTCCTGATCAGGGATATCCTGTCTTGTAAGGGCTTTTTGCAGGCATCTTGAAGGACGGGAGTCTTGTTTTTGCACCAAAATACGTAGAACGAGAAAACACCTCAAGTGACTAATAAGACATCTCTTTCTCCCTCGCTCTCAAAGGCGCCATCGTTAATGGCGACACGTCGTTTCCGAGGCGACGAAAGAAGACCGGCTTTTCGAGAGAAACTCCGGATCTTGGCCTTAATGCCAGTGTCCTAGTAAGCACAAAGCGTCCCTTCATCCCTTTATCTCCGGCCTTCCCTTCAGGTCCTAAAAGGAGGCTCTGTGACCTCCAGCGGGCTCGAGATGCTGAAGAGGCTCAGCTGCACGCTCTTCGTTGGTGGCAGGTAGAGAAAGCAGCGCAATGATGCCCAACGTACAAACGATGATGAGTAAGTTTACAACCACTGTGACGCTGGAAATGATAGAATTCCACGTAATTGGTCTGAAAAAGTATTATTTACGACAAATAATGTATCTTTGTTAATCTATCAATTCCAGCGACGTATTGTATACAATAGTGAGAGGAAGAACCATTAAATGGCAGGAGGTCCAATTAACATGTGTATCTTCCTGTTGCTATTCATATAAAAGAAGACAGTGAACCCATTTATGGCGGTAGATGCGTTCCAGACCCATATAGGTGAAAATCTGCGATGTAGGGAAACCACATCAAAAAAGCATTTTCATCATTTTTCCCTTACCACATGGCTTGAATACATGCAAAGTTATTAAAACACTATTCCTTAGCACCTGTTCTCACTCTCGCTGTCAAGAAATGGGAGATTATCGTGTAACATCACTTTGAGGAAATGAAAAGAAGAATTGCGCTTGCACAGTTATCCAAATAAGAGGCCGAGTATGCTTGCTTCAAGCTGTTTATTTGTCACTCCCAGTTGAAGTTTACTGTAAACCTAACACACTAAACAAACGAAAAATGACCAATGAATGTATATTTAAACACCAAAATGTTCAACCAACCTCTATATTTTTGTCAAAACAAAAGTTTGCGAGATTAATGCTAAAATAAGCAAAACGGCATAGACAGGCTAGGTGAAATTAGCACGGCAGTCACGGTAATTATAAACTGTTAAAAAAATATAATTCTTTTCACTTAGAAAATGTATTCTATGTTAATTGTAACCACACGTAATCTTTAAGATTGTTTTTCTTTCTCTCTGTCTGATATTGTATTATCACTCTGCTGCTAGACAAGCAAGATGTCTGTGGTTGGTTGGTTGGTTACACGAGGCAGATAACAATTGCCCTTTCATGACCTCACCTAAGAAGAAATTGTTCTAGAAACACTTTTTGACCAGCCATCAGGTTGAATTCTCTCCTTGCATGCGTTTTTATTCAAGCGTATCTCTCATTATTCGCAAACTGTTTGTCCTGTCTCTCGTCTACTAAAGGGTTAACTTTTTTCCCATGACACAAACCTTCAAACAACTGACACTAAAAGACACCCGGCGCAGCAACACATACAGAGCACAAAACAAAACTCACAAGCATATATTCCGTCTGCTCTGTAGGAACAATGAATATCACTAGAGCATATAGTTGGGGACCTTCTTTGCCTCTTCTTCGTGCTCTTAATTATGCTGCATCTCTTCCGGTAAACCTCACTGCTGCCCAGCATGTTGCAGCACAATGCTGAAGGCACGCATCTCTACATTTAGACTTGCCTGTAACCTGTACGAATGCGAGCGATGAACGTGTTCAACCAAACGGGGTGAGGTGCATCACCAAGTGAATACATTTATATTTATTGAGATGAGATTATCATGACTTCAATATATATACTTTTGGTGACATATTTGTTTGGTGGTGTGTCTTGAGATGTTTCTAATGTAACATGTGCTTTGGCACAGTGAAGTTTGGGAAACTCTGGCACAAGTAACATCCAGAAAGGCAAAGGTATAACAACTGTCTTTAGGTCCTCCTTATTCTTGGAACATTTTCCCTTCAGTTTTATCTTCAGCAGGGGAAATGCATGCTCAATCGGATTCAGGTCAGGTGATTGACTTAGCCATTGCATAACCTTCCACTTCTTTGCCTTAAAAAACTCTTTGGTTGCTTTTGCAGTATGCTTCGGGTCATTGTCCAGCTGCACTGTAAAGCGCCGTACCGAAGAATTCTTTCAATGAGGAAGAAAAACACCTTCAGAACAGTTGGCCAGATCGACAACACACTCCAGGAAGTACAGTAAGTGTATGTTTGTCACAGAGTGAATACAGAGGGTTCACCACAAGCTGTAAACCATTAGAGAGCCTCAAAAACAGGAAGGCCAGATTAGAGTTTGCCTATCAACATCTAAAAAAGCCTTTATAGTTCTGGGACAAGATCCATTTGTCAGATGAGACAAAGATCAACTTGCACCAAATGGATGGGAAGAGTATGGAGAAGGAAAGGAACTGCTCATGATCCAAAACATACCACCACGTCAGTGAAGCATGGTGGTGGTGGTACTGTCATGGTGTGGGCATATATGGCTGCCAATGAAACTGGTTCCCTTGTATTTCTTGATGATGTGACTGTTGATAAAAGCAGCAGGATTCATTCTGAAGTGTTCTAGCAATATTATCTGCTCATATTCATATTCAAATGCTTCAGAACTCATTAGACGGCACTTCACAGCGCAGATGGACAATGAACCGAAGCATACCTAGAAAGCAACCAAAAAGGTTTTGTTTTTTTAAGGCAAAGAAGTGGAATTTTATGCAATGGCATTGTCAGTCACCTGACCTGAATATGATTGAGCATGCATTTGACTTTCAGAAAACAAAAGTGCAGGGAAAATGCCCCAAGAACAAGCAGGAACTGAAGACAATTGCAGTGGAGGCCTGGCAGAGCATCACCAGGTATGAAATCCAGCATCTGGTGATGTCTACGCCTTCCAGACTTCAGGCTATAATTGACTGTAATTCCGACACCGTTCACCTGATTTGGATGTAAAGACATTCAAATTAAAGTTGAAAGTCTCCAATTAAAGCACATTTTGTTAGTTTCATTTCAAATGCATTGTGCTGGTGTTTAGAGCCAAACAGAAGAGAATGGCGTCGATGTACCAATATTTATGGACCGGACGGTATAAGTGGATCTCTGGAGTGCCTGCCCAACTATTAAGTATGAAATCAAACATCCAAGTAGACCTTTTGTAATCTAGAACAATCATATTTCTAAAAATCTGTTCAGCACTTCACTCCTACTGTTATGTAACTCACTGATTTTCTCCACTCATGACTTAGCAGCTCAGCCAGCCGAAGATCCAGCGCCACTTTGAAGCGATTACACACTTTGAAACCCATCCCGCCAGAAGGTAAGCAGACCTGCATTGAGTTTTGCTGGATGAAAAGAGAGTATAGCATTAGCTAACAGTCTTTGATTCTGAAACGCAGCATGTACAGTACTCGATTGCTTGGCGAAGTTGTCGATGTGGTGGGGTGCGGGTATTTAGTCTTTGGTCATGTATCCATGCCGCACATACAGTACTCGCAATTAACATTTTACTATTAACTGCAGTTTGCTTATTTTTCCACTTCAATGACAGTGTGTAATGTTAAAATGTTGTTAAATACATTACCTGTACAGTTAATACAGGTCTTTTGTTGGTGACAGTTTGACCTGGAACAGATTCTTGCTTGTTCTTGTAATTAGTTCCAAAGGGGAAAATGGTTGGAGATTCCAAATAACTCCGGAATGAAATAATATCCAACTAAATAATAAAGTCGATATGCACAGAAAATGCACATTATTTGTACATTCATAATTATAAAATTGGAATTTGACATATTTTGACAGCTGCTTTACTGGACCACAATTTTTGGGTTGACTCATTAAACTGCAGTATGTCAATTAGTTAATTAGTTTACGCCACATGATCATGATTGCATACGCATATTCACATAAATAATTGTCCTCTTCTGAAATGGAACTTACAATTATTATTATTATTATTATTATTTTAGGGCTCCACGTGGTTTTGAAAAGATTGAACTGTGCAGAAGCAGTCGGTTGACTTGCTAACGTGACGGCTCCCTGACAGGTGGCATTTTGAAAAGGAGCCCGGGGCACACAAGAAGCCCACAGAGACACCGAGGGGGGTGATGATGCATACTGAGTAAGTCCTGTGGAATCTGGCACATTTTATCAACAACACGGTACAAATTCCATGTGGTCATTGTTTATATAGTGCAGGCAAAAATACATTGCGTTGTCTCGAAAATAGAGAGTGGTGGTTATAGAGGGGAAATAAGATTGAATGGCATCGTAATAAGTGCCTAATAGTGGCTCGTTACGTAGAATTACAGGGCGTCGTCGGTTTTTGACGGCGTTCCGTTCCTACGGTGGCAACGCAACCCAAATTTGTACGAAAGTCGTAACGCGCCGTTAACGACCACACAAACTCGATCGTAAAGTCGTAACTACAGTAAATATGTGTAAGAAAAACACCGAGAACATATGTAAAAAAACAATCCAATGAAAAAGCGATAAACACGGTGGTAAGTGAGCGCGTATTCACAGTGGTGGAGTAACAAAAGTACAAATACTTGTCAGGATAGATTTGAGTATTTATTTTTCTGATGACTGTTACTTCCTACATTTGAGAACACTTAGCTGTATTTTCTACTCCTACTTTGTCAAAATAGACTACTTTTTTTAACCTCCGCGGACACGACGTAAAAAAGACATATTTTTTTTAAGGAAACCATTGTAGCTTGATTGAGATCTTGGGGTCTTATAAGGCGTAAAATATAGGAACAGCAGCAACATGGAGGAATGTGAACAAAGGAGCATTTACGACGACAGCAACAGGGAGAAGCAAGCTATTCCCCATTGATGGAATATTCAAAAGAATTGTATGACGTCGTCGGCTAAAACAATGATTCATGGAGAATGTGTTGTGATTTGTGACAGCCTAAAAACCACATCCAATGTTAAAAAAAAAAATCTTCGGCTAATCTGAAACAAAAACCATGTTAAACTAGTTCATAACCTGGAAACGCCGTATGTCGGAAGCGTGGTTAACCGGTGTGCTGTCTAAAATTACTCGGTTAAATACAGTAAAAGAGTCACTACTGACATCTAGAGGCAAAACCACGCCCATCCCGGAACCTTCGTGTCAGGTTTGTAGTTTGTGTCCGGAACAATATGTGAAGACGGACAGTTGTCATTGTTGAGGCTAGTCGATGCTAAATCACGAACGAGTCATTTCGTTGATCCAACCGATATAAACTGACCACACTCGGCATGCTGACCAGGGGACAGAAGCGGCTGTGGAAGTACGTCGAGGAGGGCAGCCTGTTTAAACTCAAGTCGTACCTGCGAAAGCACCGGGACTTGGACGTGAACTTCTGCCAGGGTAAGAGGCGGAGGAGCCCGCTGCAGCTGGCCTGTGGCCTTGGGGAAGACGCCGTGGTGCGGCTCCTGCTTGAGCACGGAGCCGATGTTCTCCTGGCCGACAAGAAAGGAGACACGGCGCTACACGTTGCCGTAAATAGAGCTCTTAAACGTGGAAAAACGGGTGAGAAAAATCGAACATATCCATTATAAAGTCCCTGTAGACACATTTAATGCACCCTGGTTGTTTTTCATGCTCTTTCTGTAACTTTGCTTGGGGATAGGAGGGTCCTACTTTACAACAGCTTTATGTACATACTGGACTGCGAGTGCCCTTTTTGAGTACCACAGAGGTGCCTTGGAGCAAGGAACAAAACTCTTAACAAATTGGCCCAAACAATCCTAAACCTGTCAAACTGCTCTGATTGAGAAGTTATGCCGTGCTGCACAATATTATTGCAGTCCAGGAGTGTGCCAACTGCCACCAGTGTTATCGAGTATTTAATCACTTGTCAAGGGATTATGTCGTTTATTACAAAATGTATATAATTGTAATGCATTACAATATTGGGAGAAAATGCGTAGTTAAATTACAGTTGCTTTAGGAAATTTCCAGCATTACAATTTTAGTCACGTGAAAAAAGCCGAAAAAGATCAGATTATTATTTTTATTTTTTTTTAATATCACTTTCTCTAAATCAACGCTTATGATTATCTCTCTCTGGTCATGTGCCATTCTGCTGTTGTTTCAAACGAGACATAATTTTCCAAATGTGACCTTGTGGTGAAATATATTTAATTTGTGAGATTTTGAAAGGGTTAGACTTACCGTCTCACTTTTGAACACACAAAAAGAACACAAATATTTGGGCAGGTTAACCTTCATAATTATTGACTTTTTATGGAACATTCACTTACCTGGTTTGTCGTATGAAGTGATATCATCTAAATTGTGCACATTTGTCATTACGTTAACATGGTATTGTGGTTTTCCACATGTTGTACACATGTAATACAACAAGCACATTTGTTGTTATATTTTTACATTCTAGTCCGCTAACTAATGGTCCAAGAAAAAGACACGTCACACAGTTATTCTCATCACTGATATTGCTTGTTCTTTATTCTGCCTGCAGCTTACGATGACCTGGTTGTGCCTCTCAGAAAGAGTTGCCCGGAGGCCATGGATGCCTCAAACATTGCTGGCGTGACACCCCAGGACCTCCTGAATGGGTTTAAACACTTAGAGGTAGAGTCCAGTTTATATTTTGTCAGAATTGCAGGGTTACAAATCAATACTGAAGGCGATCAAAATTTAGTTGCTGGTTTCACGTGATGATACAAAATAGCCTGATAATATATACAAATAAATATAAATAATGACGTGTGACAAGCATCTTAATCACGTTTAATATCACTTTGTTACTCTAATGTATTGTTTCACTGGATCAAGGTGAGTTTCATTTGTAAAACTGGAAATAATACTTAATTTAAAAAAAAAAACAAGACATACAACAGAGTTTCTCTATACAGTGGGTACGGAAAGTTTTCAGACCCCATTACATTTTTCATTCCAAATTTGTTCTATTGCAGCCATTTGTTAAAACAATTTTTAAAAAAATCCTCATTAATGTACACACAGCACCCCATATTGACAGAAAAAAAACATAATTGTTGACAATTTTGCAGATTTATTAAAAAAGAAAAACTGAAATATCACACAGCCATAAGTATTTAGACCCTTTGCTGTGACACTCATATATTTAACTCGAGTGCTGTCCATTTCTTCTGACCATCCTTGAGATGGTTCTACGCCTTCATTGGAGTCCAGCTGTGTTTGATTATACTGATTGGACTTGATTAGGAAAGCCACACACCTGACTATATAAGACCTTACAGCTCAGAGTGCATGTCAGAGGAAATGAGAATCATGAGGTCAAAGGAACTGCCTGAAGAGCTTAGAGACAGAATTGTGGCAAGGCACAGATCTAGCCAAGGTTACAAAAGAATTTCTGCTGCACTTACGGTTCCTAAGAGCACAGTGGCCTCCATATTCCTTAAATGGAAGACATTTGAGATGACCAGAAGCAATCGGGAGAGAAGAGTCTTGGTGAGCGAGGTAAAGAAGAACCCAAAGATCACTGTGGCTGTGCTCCAGAGATGCAGTCGGGAGGTGGGAGAAAGTTCTAGAAAGTCCAACCATCACTGCAGCCCTCCACCAGTCGGGGCTTTATGGCAGAGTGGCCCAACGGAAGCCTCTCCTCAGTGCAAGACACATGAAAGCTTGCATGGAGTTTGCTAAAAAAAAAAAAAAAAAAACACCTGAAGGACTCCAAGCTGGTGAGAAATAAGATTCTCTGGTTGATAAGACCAAGATAGAAATTGTTGGCCTTAATTCTCAGTGGCATGTGTGGAGAAAACAGGCACTGCTCATCACCTGTTCCATACAGTCCCAACAGTGAAGCATGGTGGTGGCAATATCATGCTGTGGGGGTGTTTTTCAGCTGCAGGGACAGGGAGACTGTTTGCAATCGAAGAAAAGATGAATGCGGCCAAGTACAGGGATATCCTGGACGAAAACCTTCTCCAGAGTGCTCAGAACCTCAGACTGGGCCGAAGGTTCACCTTCAAAAATGACAATGACCCGAAGCACACCGCTAAAATACAGAAGGAGTGGCTTCAGAACAACTCCGTGACTGTTTTTGAATGGCTCAGCCAGAGCCCTGACTTAAACCCAATTGAGCATCTCTGGAGAGTCCTGAAACTGGCCGCCCACCAACGTTCACTATCCAACCTGACAAAACTGGAGAGGATCTGCAAGGAGGAATGGCAGATGATCCCCAAATCCAGATGTGAAAAACTTGTTGCATCATTCCCAAAAAGACTCATGGTTGCATTAGCTCAAAAAGGTGCTTCGACTAAATACTGAGCAAAGAGTCTGAATACTTATGGCTGTGTGATATTTCAGTTTTTCTTTTCTAATAAATCTGCAAACATTTCAACAATTCCCTTTTTTTCCTGTCAATATGGGGTGCTGTGTGTACATTAATGTGGAAAAAAATGAATTTAAATGATTTTAGCAAATGGCTGCAATATAAAAAAGAGTGGAAAATTTGAGGGGGTCTGAATACTTTCCGTACCCACTGTATATGAAGCGTACAGAAAGGAAACGGCATTTAAAACATTACGTGCTTAAAAAAAGAACCTCTGTTTCTATTGGTCACAGCCTTCTGGACAAGGCGCAAGCAGCACATCTCAAGATGACATGGAGAGAGATTGGATTGAGAAGTTGTTTGGTGAATGTCAGGATGAGTTCTCCGAAACCTTTGGAGTTTATGATGGTAAAATATCTATCTGTCTGTCTATATTATATCTGTAATATTTTTGTATTTTTACCCAATGTTTTTGTATTTTTTCCCAACATTATTTTTCTCTCTTATTATTGTATTTCTTCTATTTGTTTATTTTTTGTCTACTATTTTTCCCTAATGGTTTGGCATGTATGTTTTAAAAATATTTTTCGTCTAATATTCTTTATGATGGTGATATTTTTTTTACTGGATGCTTCTCTGATATTTTTGTAGTATTTCCTAATGTGTTTGTGGGTTTAGTTTTTGTTTTGTATTTTCTACTCATGTTGACTTTTGGGGGGGGGGGGTTGTTTACTATTTTTGACTAATATTTTTTGTATTTTCTGCTAATATTGCTTGCGTGATGTATTTGATGCTGGTGACAATTGTTGTTTTTCCCTAATATTTTTGTATTGTTTTATATATCTTTTTTGTCCACTATCTTCATTTCCCTAATAATGTCTTCTTTTCTGGGTACTTTTTGTCTATTTTTGTGCTTTCCCCCAATATTCTTGTACCTTTTTCTAAATGTATTTTTTGCTTCTTTGTCTAGTTTTTTTCCCTGTAATATTGTTTTTTTTAATTGAGTATTTTTAGTCCACCATTTTTGTACTTTTCCCTAACTTTGTATTTTTTTTCTAATAGTGTATTTTTACAATTTCTATTTTTCCACTATTTTTTTGCATTAGTTTTTTTGTGTGCTATCTTAATCTTGTTGTATTTTCTTTCTTATAATTGTGTATTTGTTGTCAACTGCTTTTGTGTTTCTTCCCTAATAGTTGTATTTTTTTCTAATTGTGTATATATTTTTCTTTTTCTTTTTTGTCTATCTTTAGATTTCTTATGTCCTTAAGGCTCCTTAGACTGCACATACCTGTACACAGTAATTTTTGCTCCTGTGGGTTTGTTTTGCAGCGGATGACTTCCTTCCTGTTGATGAAGACGATGAGGACTATGGTGACTGGGCTGATCGCATTAGAAGAGAATATTTCTCAAAGAAGCATGCGGAAGCACAGAGAATGGCCGCGTCTTCGTCTAGCGGGAGGAAGAAGAAGAGTAAGCGAGAAGAAGGGGAGCAGAGCTACAAGGAGCTGCACGCCAGGCTGCAGAAGGAACACGAGGAGTATTTGTCTCGAGCCGCGCGCAAAGAGGAAGAGATCCGGCAGGGTAAGAAGCGGCGCTACGAGCAAATGTGCACAGCCACGTTCCACGGCGGCGGCGCCAAGCTGCTGAGCTACAGCGACATCCCCTGGCCGGCGCCACGCTGCACCGTTCAGGAGATGGCGGACGTCATGCTGCACGGCGTTGACCGCACGGACGCAGCGGGCTTCCGGAAGGCGCTGCACAAGCAACAGGCGCTCTGGCACCCCGACAAATTCGCCCAGAGGTGCGAAGCTCGGCTGGACGGGAAGGACAAGCAACACATCCTGGACACGGTGACGGCTCTGTCGCAAGAACTTAACAGACTGGCGCAGAGCCTGAAACCATGATGAGACAAGATTCTATTCTGTTTGGGAGTTGGGGTGGGTGTTCAATTCAGTTCTTACAGAATTTACAGATTAAATGTGTATTCAATTACATCTGGAATGATGCACCTGGAACTTCTCTGACTCCTTATTTATACAATAGAACACATTTTTGGGGTTGCGGCGCTTCGATGGGGCCGGTCGACCATCCTGGGTCCCTCAGTGTGGGTGGTGTCCTGTCCACCGGGCTGCTCTTGGGTGGGCTCCTGGGCCCGACCCTGCCTCAGCTGAGCGGTGTGGGGTCCTCAGCCCCCGCGGTGCAGGCGCAGCAAATACAGGTCACTTCTGAAGGTTATTGCGCATGCGAGACGGTGTCAATTCACTTGCAGTCCCTGGGACTTATCCGCTTGGTGTGGGGCCACTCACTCATTATAACTCATGCCTATGTTGAACTTCCTGGCTATCCCCTCACTTACACTCTGGTCCTACAAATGTTTCGAATTTACATAACCACTCCCACCATACTTCAGTTGTACAGCCGGGTTCACGACCCCTGTCCTTCATGCTTCCAGTCCTGTACTATATTGTCCTGTCCTTCCCTCACATGGTGTAGCACAACTGCCCATACAACACTTGAATCGAATGAGGCTTATGATGATTTACTTACCTCATCTTTCTTACAGCTAATGTCCTGTCTTTTGTTGTCTTCTCTTTCTATATTTAGTTATCTTTTGAGTCTATCTCCCTTTTGGGTTTTTTTCTGTCGCTCCCCTTTAAAACTTTGTTCTGTCCAACTGAAATGTTCAATAAAACTCCCATCAGAATACAAAGAACCACAGTGGCAGCTTAAAAATGCCATTGTGGCACAGTTAAACTGTTCCAGTATAAAAGGGATAGAGATCCTCATTTCTGCTTCACCTAACAGCTGAACAGGACCAAAACAAAAGTCACCCCAAGGAATTAGGAAAATAAATGAAGGTAATTTACATATAGTGCAGCGCTGTAGTCTCTTTTCATCAACGCACAACAAGTTGAAAATACCATCTCAAAGCAACCGTGGTACTCTGTGTGCTATACTTGGTGCCTGTGATTAATCAAAATGCAAGTGTGATTAATGTTTTAAATAAAATTAATCGATTGACAGCCCTAGTGTATTGTCACACAAGTTAGGGAGATTTAGTGTGTTTTTGCAAAAATGTAGCTGGATTTGGATGTTTTTCTGTTTAAAAAAAAAAAAAAAAAAAAAGGATTTTCTTGCCACCCTATAGCCCATTACCCAAACATAGGGTATGAAGAAAATAGCAGATTGTCCTCACATCTGCCAAACATCCAGTACACTTGCCACGTCTGTTATTCTTTCATTATTATTATTTTTGTTTTTACCATTAGGTTAAACACTCGGACATTTCTCACCCTTGCTCATAAAATACAGACACTTTCAAAACAATCTTTTATATACACATATTTGTACATATTTTTAGTAAGAACTACTCTTCCTCCAACCAGCGGTGATCTGGTACTGTACTGTAACCTCTTTACATTTAAGTAGTGGGATTTGTAATAGGTTTGCAATGTTTTGTCATTTGTGTTTTACTTAAAATAAGTTCTTCGGGTCCAAAGTGGACAAAGGGGATCTAAGACAAAGAAGAGAACCGGTGGACAGTGATGGAACCGATGGGCTGGTTGCCAGATATGTAAAATTACCCGCTTTAAATCAACCAAAAACGTATCGAGAACGATGCAAACAAATACACACGCGTCGTATATCATACAGTGGTGTTAAAAAAAAAAAAATTTGCTCATTTCCCCCCGAGACGTACGCGTTTTTCGAGGAACTGTACTCGATAATCAAACTGGTCCGACCGATTCGGAAACGCCACGATAGAGCTCATACATGTTTTGTCATCATAGTAATATTACAAAGCAAATTGATTTACATCGCGGTTTTCATACACCAGGTAACTCGGTGTGCTTCACGTGATTAAATAGCATTGAAAGGAAAAGAGAATTGAAAAGAAAATCATTTTAAAACAAAATGAAAAATAAACAGTACAAAATGAACAATATTTTCCAAGCGACTGTAAATTGTATCTTCACGTTTTTCATGTTTACGGTGAGATTATTAAAGGAGATTATTTTCCGGTTGCCGCGGATCTGGCAACCCAGCCCAGACTCAATCTGTGTCAATTGGCGGTGCGAAGAAAGAAAGGCCCGGAGAGGCTGCCTCACAACAACCGGAGCGTGCTTTTAACCTGCGTGGAGCCTCCCGGACGGGTTATTTCTCTTTCCAAACACGGCGGGTGCTGCGCTTTTGGCGTGTTTTGTCGGCGTTTGAGTGACAGGTGTCGAAAGGGAGCGAGGATGAAGCCCACTGCCTCGATGCAGAAGACGCACAAGGGAGGCTTGTGTCTTTGTTTTCGTCCTTTTTTGTCCCTTTAACGGCCTCCCGCTCCGAAAGGACAACAGTACGGACGGTGACGCTACACCATGAGGATAATCCCAAATTATACTTAATCCTCGTGCTAATTGGCGAACGGCTTCTGAATTGTGTGATGCCCCACGTTCAGTAAACGCCGCATCGTGATTTACTGGCGTTGTTGTTGTTGTTGTTTTTTAATTTTCATTTTAAAAGAGACAATTAGATGAAAGATGGTGTTTCGGAGCGAGGAGATGTGCCTGGCCCAGTTGTTCCTGCAGTCCGGTTCGGAGTACGACTGCATCAGTGAGCTCGGTGAACTGGGCCTCGTCGAGTTCCGAGATGTAAGTATTTACAACCAGCAAAAAAAAAAAAAAAAAAAAAAAAACACACACAATATACCCATCTGAAGCATTCTGTTATTATTGATTCAGTATTCTGCCGGCTTTCTAGCATGCGTCAAAGGTGCACCTGCACGGTTGTCGACCACCACAATGTATCCCCATTAGGCATCCGTTAATTAGTAGATTTAAATCGGCGATACCTCGCTCTTGCGCAGTAGCGCGATATTGTGCCATTAGAGGGCATCAGCGCTGCTTAATTAATTGGTCACAAATAGTCGTTCGTTCGCCACAAATAATGTATCTTTGCTCATCGAGCTATGCCAGCGACGTTTGGTGAGATGAAATGCTCTTCCACGGTTAACCTGTGTGTCCACCTGTTGCCGTACAACAGAATGATAGCTTTGCGGTCAACTAAATATCAATATATATTATATTATTATATATTACAAACTGAGTGAGGACATTTCCGACTACGTTGAGACAAAAATTGGGATTATTTCACTTTACAGCGGTGCCTTGACTCGCGAATATATTTCATTCTCAAAGCATCTTTGGCCATCAAGGAGCCATATAATACACACAAAGAGTTTCACAACCAAGTGGCACAGTAATTAGAGTAATATGTCATTTTTCGCAGAGGATAAAGAATATATGCCTGTGGACATTGTTTAAGTTCTGTCTGCATGTCTTGCTGGATCATTTGTGTGCAAATATTAATTGCTTAAAGGGTACTACTACAACAATACTAGTTTAGGTGGCCCATCTATGGCATTTTGCATTGTGTTTTAGGTTTCAGCTAGGGTACTTAAGTAAGTAATGTAGTTTGATTACATACATAACATGTAATTCTCTTTGTTTTTATGTTTAACCTTCAACTGGGAGTTGCACTAAACGGTTTAAATGAAGCGATTAGCCTCTTTTTAAAAAAACAAAAACAAAATAAAAACAAATGTATTTTATTTATTACTATTATTATTACTACTGCTTGTTGTGAAGTTCGTTGCCACTATCTAGTTCTCATAACTTAAATTTCTGCTCACAACTCAAGAGAAAAAAATCGGCCAAGCGACGTTTCATATTTAAAATGAATAAATCGTAGGTTGGGTCACGTATACATGGCGGTAACAATGTACTGTATATGATTTTTGTGACATTTTTCTTTGGTGGTGTGCCTTGATTATTCTACTGTAAAATATCTGGTTTGGCTCAACTAATTTTTAAAAATGATTGAATTATTCTGACTGCGATTGACTGGCGACCGGTTCCGAGTGTACCCCGCCTCTCGCCCGAAGATAGCTGGGATAGGCTCCAGCAGCCCGCGACCCTAGTGAGAAGCAGCGGTGAAGAAAAGGGATGGATGGATGGATGGATAATTATTCTGATGTTTATTGATATGTATATGAACCTAATATTTGGCCCATATTGCCTGTTCTGTGTGGTCATATTGAATGAGATTTCTTGAATTTGGTCAAAGTAGCTTTCAGGTCTTTAAAAAAGGCTTCCGTTTGGCTTCCTTGCAAGGAAAAGTGAAAAGATTTTGTAAATGCAGATGTTTTAATGTCTCCCTTGTTTTTGATCTTATTAGACTGTAGGATAATAAATATCCATCCATCCATTTTCTGTATCCCTTATCATCACAATGGTCGTGGGATTCTAACAATACAACGATAAAGATCAAGGATAATGAGAAACAGAAGAGTGTAGATGTGCACTTTTTTTTATTTTTGCACTTTCCATGGAAAAATCCAACTGTGCTGACGGTGCAGTTAACTGACCTCTCCCCCACTGATCACCGTTGAACCTTATTGACTGCTCTGGTTCCAGCTCAATCCAAGCGTCAGCTCCTTCCAGCGGCGCTTCGTCAGCGAGATCAAGAGATGCGAGGAGATGGAGAGGATTCTGGGTAAAAGCGGCGCCTGGGGATATTACACATACAGTTGAAAGCAGATGTTTACTACACGTACAAAAAGGACACATGCTTTTTTTCTTCTTCACTGTCTGAACTCAGACTAAACATTTTCTGTTTCTAAATGCCACAATAATGAGAGGATGTTTTTTTTTGGTTCAATTTTTCATTACGTTCATCAAAGTCACTTTACATATAGTAAGATTACTATGCCTTTAAACAATTGGGGAAACCCCAGATTATGATATAATTTTTTTTGGAAGCTTCTAATAGGTTTATTGACAACATTTGAGTTAATTAAAGACACCTGTGAATGTATTTGAACTAGGGACACCTGCAACACAGCTTCTTTTTGTAACCATGGGAAAAGCCAAAGAAATCAACCAAGATATCGGGAACGTCTGGTTGCCATGTTCATCTGTTGAAACAATTATATGCAAGTATAAACACCATGGGAATGTCCAGCCGCCGTACTGTTCAGGAAGGAGAAAAAAGCAAAAGACCTTGTGAAGATGGCGGCTGACGCTGGTAATAGTGTGTCGTTATCCACAGTGAAACCAGTACTGTACCAACAAGGGCTGAAAGGCCACACTGCCAGGAAGAAGCCATTACTCCAAAAGCATGAATGAAAAAAGAAAAACAAAAGATGACATTTTACAAATGCAAGCAGGGAAAAATACCGTAATTTTTGGAGTCATATCGTGTGGTCTGACAAAACTCAAACGGAACTATTTGACCATAATGAGCAACGTTGAGTTTGGAGGAAAAAGAGGGAATCTTGCAAGCCTGAGAACACCATCCCAACTTTGAAACACGGGGGTGACAGCATCATGTTGTGGGGTTGTTTTCTCCAGGAGGGACTGGTGCAATTCACAAAATAGATGGCATCAAAGGGAAAGAACTTTGTGTAATTGCTGAAGCAACATCTCAACACATCAGCCAGGAAATTAAAGCTTGGGTGCAAATTGATATTCCAAATGGACGATGACCCGGAGCATACTGCCTAACCGGTTACGAAATGGCTTAACGATAACAAAGTCCATATTTTGGAGTGGCCATCGCAAAGCCTTGATCTCGGTCCCGATGAAAATGCGTGGGCAGACCTGAAAAGGCATGTGCAAGCAAGGTGGCCGACAAACTTTGCTCAGTTACACCAGTTCTGTCAGGAGGAATTGGCCAAAATTCCTGCCAGCTATTGTGAGAAGCTTGTGGAAGGATATCCAAAACGTTTGACCCACGTTATACAGTTTCAAGGCAATTATTCAAATACTAACGAAATATATGTAAACGTCTGACTTTGGAGAAAGTAATTGTCTTTAAAAAAAATCCTCCTCGTATTATTCTGGCATTTAGTGAATACAAAAATGTTGGTAATCCTAATTGACCTAAAACGGGAAAAGTTGAGTCTGATTTCAAAGTCAAACATTGAGGAAAATAAGCATGTGTTTTTATATAATGTATGTAAACTTCTGATTTCAGCTGTACGATATACACAAAATAAAACCCATTGACTTTTGTTGGCCAGGTTATCTTCTGAGGGAGATCCAAAAGGCTAAGATTGCCGTTCCTGAGGACGATGAGAGCCCACTTGCGCCTCCACCGAGGCAAGTGCTGGAGATCATGGTAAGTGGGGCTAGTCTACATGACGCTTTTGAGGTGTCAAGCCTCCCGTCTATTTTGTGACATACAGTGGAGGGAATACTTATTTGATCACCTGTTAAAGGTTTGCTCACTAAAGAGGCCCAGATTTTACACTAGGTGCATTAAGTAGATTTAGATACTCATGAATTGGCTCAATGAAGGTTTCGAAACACTGCTCTGAATCCTGCCGCTTGGAAACTCATCTTCAGTTCCCGCTACAGGTTTTCTATTTGGTTGAGGGCTGGATAGTGTTTGCCATGGCACCAAGGACCAATCCCAATTCTGCCCCTTAACCCTTGCCCTTGGTCTTTCCCTTTCCCCTTAGCCGTCTGTTTGTTCAATTCAATCTGGGTTTCTCAAACGTTTTGGGTCCAGGGACCCCATTACAGGGAAGACATTTTTCCAAGGACTCCCTCATAAACCTAACGGCAGTTAAACATAACTACCATGTATATCCCTAAATGCAATTGGATTGAAAATAAATTGCCGTGGTTCAGGAGAATGCCATAATATTTAAAGAAAATTCGCAATCACGAACAAAAGTGTTGTTGGGTTTTTTTTTTCATAATAAAAAAATCATAAGCTAAAGTCACAATATTAAAGTCAGTTTAATGATGGAAGACAGAGTGTTTTAAGAAGTTTTCAAAAATTCAGCTATTCTCGTAATATTACCGCTTTTTATTCTGAAAATGACACCATTATTCTCAAGATAATAGGAATGTATTCTAAAAATAAATATGCCTTTTGTTCTAAAAATAATAATACAAAATAAAAAAAGAGACTGTATTGCTGTAATAATATGCCTTCCTAAAACAATCTTCAACTCATGTCAGAGTTGTTAATTGGCCCAAAGCTAAGATACGGAGGAGTGATTGGTTTATTATGTTTGTTTTAGTCCATCTGATACGTCATTATTAATTACAAATGATTTTGCGGACCCCCAAGATACGACTTGCGGACTCCCGTTTGCGAACCCCTGATTTTAGCTATTGACTTTGCATATTTGAGGGCAGGCTTATACATGTGCCTTCTTCTTAAGCAGGGGGCTTTTCTAGGCACGGCAAGATTTCACTTCATCAGGCACAGTATGTTACCCACTGTATTCATGAGTGACTGAGGTACCAATTGCCAGCCGATCATTAAGAAGTTCAAAATAAATAACACTTCATTGGCTGCTGTTTTGTCGTTTTTTTTTTCAGGAGCAGCTTCAGAGGCTGGAGATGGAGCTCAGCGAGGTGGCGAGGAACAAAGAGAAGCTGCGGAGGAACCTGCTGGAGCTTATCGAGTACACGCACATGCTGAAGATCACGCGCACCTTCATACACAGGCGCTCCAGAGTGAGTGTCTTACTGCTCCTTTAAGTCACTTACACAAATAAAGTGGCGCCTCTGAGGTCGTGCAATTCTCAATTTGGTTAATTCTTTCTGAAAAAATAAATCTCCTCCTAGGGTTGCACAATTAATCGAATTGAAATCGTGATCTCGATTTAGGTTGCCACGATTAAATCAGCCTGATCATCTGCGATTTTCTTTCTTCTTTTTTTACATAAATGCAGGGACTGCTGCATATGAAAAGTGCTTTGTTTGCAGCAGTGCCCGCAACCTAGTCAGCCTGCCACCAGGGGGCGAACACATGGTTAATGCTTCATTAATCTCCAAAATAAAAGTCGAAAATGGTATTGCTGTCCTGTGTAGAAATATACGAAGCTATTATTTTGATGTTGGCCCTCTGAGGACGTTGACGGAGAGGCGGCGTGTTACGGTAAGACACTATTAACAATCGTTGTAGCGGCTGGCTTGTCTTCAACTTTTCGGCTGGCCCGACTGCAATGAAAAAGTCAACAGAGAAGGAAATCACAACTGTGGAGTTCTTTGCAGTTCTTTGTGACCGTGCACGACTGACCAATGGTCAAGCAGAACAACGGAGACGTACCGTCTTTGACAATTCACTATATTGGCGACGGGGATTTTCAAATGAAAAGTTGGTAAAGCCTAATGTTGTTGCCTCAATGCATAAAGTGTATTTGCTTCCATTCATTTGCAATTCGTGATTGCACTTTGTAATAGCACATTTATTCAGTTAGCCCTTGCTAAAGTAGAATTTTTTTTAGGGGGGGGTACATTTATTTTTTTTAAATTATCATTTGTTCTTATTTAAAAACTCATTTTACTGTTACATATTGTTTGTTAAAAAGTAGTGCAATAAAAAGATTTTTCCCTAACATGAGGATTAATCATGATAAATAATTGTGATTACAATATTGATCAAAATAATTGTGAATATTATTTTTCCCACAATGGTGACATCAATGACATCAGCAAATCTCCTAAAACCTAAGTTCAATGAGGATCAGATGTGGGGGGGGGGGGGGGGGGGGTGTATTTTGCTTTTTATTTGGCTTTTTTGTTGCAACATTTATTCTGAAACGATACTGTCATCGATGTCATGTAAGACAGAGACCTCAGTGTCAGTCAGATTAATTCTGACTTCTTTTTCTTTGGCTTTTTGCGTCACTTAGGGGTAAGAGAAAAAGCCGAGAAGAGAAGAAAAATGTACACTGGTAGAGTGGTAGTTAGGTGAAGCAAGCAAATTTGTATTAAAAAGCAGTAAGACTCGGCGTCACTTGTTATAAGGTATTTGAACGCTGTTATGTTGAAAATAGATGATGATAGATAGATGATCCAAGTGTCCACCTTTATTGTGACCTATAACCCGTGCAACTAAATTGAAAAAGAAAGTGACATTTCTAAGGGGAAAAAGTAAAAACCATCCATCCATCCATTTTCTGTACCGCTTTATCCTCACTCGGGTCGTCAAGAAAATTGGTATATCATGGAAAACTGTCTGTTCATCCATCCATGAATCCATCTATCCTTCCTTCCCTTTTCTTCCACTTATCCGGAGTCGCGTTGCGGTGCAGCAGCTTGAGCGGGAAAGCTCCGACTTCGCTTCGTCATTGGAAGGCGTGTTGGTGGAATTGAAGCCTTTGTATTTCCCCCACCCGACTCACAGGGTCCCAAGTTAAGTTCAGCAGCGACCCATCCCCACTATATACAGTGTTGATGGTTCACTGCGTCCCCTTCCTGAGACGCCAGATGATGGAGCAGAATTTCCTTGAAGCCGTATAAGACAAATACTATCAAAATGAATGGCTTTCTGAAAAGTATGATCCTATGCGTTTAATAATTCAGTGTAAAATGTTGTGCTTTATGAATTGAACAAATGAAATTGTTGAACTTTCCTACTATATTCTAACTTATTGAGACGCATGAGACATTGCAAGGTGTGAATCTGACAACTCAATAAGTACACTGTCACAAATTAAAACGTTGTCCCCTTTCATAATTAGCATGAGGCTCTTGGTCCCCAGTATGAAGAATTCCCCACCTTGGACACCGACCCTGTGTCAGGTTACACGGGCATGCAAAGACTCGGAGCCAAACTTGGGTGAGCTGCCGTCATGTACTGTACTATAATGGATCCATCTTTATAGTGGCTTAGCTCACCGTCAGTGCATTCTGGCTTGTAGATTCATTTCCGGCCTCATCCAGCGGGTGAAAGTGGAGGCCTTTGAGCGCATGCTGTGGAGGGTGTGCAAGGGCTACACCATCCTCAGCTATGCGGAAGTGGGCGAGAACCTCGCTGATCTCGACACGGTGAGCTCGTTACAAATACTGTTCTTCCATTTTCTCCAGTGCTTGTCCTCAGTCGAGTGGCAGGTGAGATATTTATTTATCCTGGACTGGTCGGTGGCCAATCGCAGGGCACATATTGACAAACAAACATTCACACCTTTGGACAAGGCCGTCTAAAATAAACCCAACATCCATCCATCCATCCATTTTCTACACCGCTTATCCTCTAACATGCATGTTTTGATTTTATTTGTGTGTGTAGCCACCGGCTTGTTTTGATATGGGCTACCGAGGCAGTGGCGCAGGCCGGAATTCTCGGAGGTACGACACGTCCTTAGGTGTAAATAGGCGTTTACCCAAAGTTAGCTAGGATATATATACATAAAACAATGAGCTGACTAAACCTGTGTATTAAGCAAATGTTAATCTGCACGCAGACTGAGCTCCATGGCTCACAAGCTTCCTTCCGCGACGGTGCATTACAGCGATCAACAAAACAAGCCTACTCAAATGTATCTCACCTTGCCATTTTCCCTGAAGTTGTTATTTTCTAAAAAAAACATCCAGACTTTAAATATAGACATTGAATATTCCGCACGGGTTCCATCAAATGAGAAAAGAGGCGGAGTTTTACAACACTTCCCATACGTTTGAGAGTTCAAGAGCATTATTGGATTTGTTCTCAAGCCATTTTAACCACTTTAAATTGGTTAATACTGCCTAAAAATAATACTAATAATACTATACTGCCAATAGTATTAATTTGGGAAGAAAACATGAAATTGACCATATTTGGACATGCAGGGTTTCCGCCCAACAGTGACGAAATGTAAGTGTGTTTCAATAGCGCAACTGGAGTGTTCCGTTTGTCTTAGAAGACGTTTCTCCTCTCAACCGAGCAGGCTACATCACTTTGGTTAAGACTCACTAGACATATTTGTTGCGGAGAAACTCAACTATTTATGCGCCAAGCTGGAGGCGGCCTAATGGCCTTTCCCTTTTTTGCAATTCCAAAAGAATGATACCGTACATGGTTTGGAGTGTGCCTCCAACTTGGAGCTTAATAGTTCTGTTTCGCCACATCAAATCAGGCTATGACTTGATGAAGCCTGCTCAGATGAGAGGCCAAATGTCTTCTAAGACAAATACAACTGTCCAGTTGCGATCAATTCAATGCCCTGAGAATGAAATGACCTGAATGAAGGAGAATATTCAGTGTGTTTTCATAACTTTGAATGTGTTAAACGTGCGTGGGAGAGGTAAAGCCATATACGAAAATGTTTTTCATATGGTCACTCCAGATTGCAGATTTTTACCTGTTGTGGCTACATCTGGAATGTATCCCCTGCGATAAATGGGGGTTCACTAGTGTAATGGGCAGTAAGTAATAAGAACTTGGTGTTATTGCAGGGTGAGATAAGCAAGAATGTTGTGTTCCTCATCTCCTTCTGGGGAGACCAGATTGGACAGAAGGTTAAAAAAATCTGTGATTGGTAAGTTTACATCTACACAACTCCCTCGATTTAGCCAGTCATTTGTTCTGCTCCATGATCTCGCTGTCTTTCTCAGTTACCACTGCCATCTTTATCCTCACCCCGAAAATGACGAGGAGAGGGCAGACATGTTGGACAGCTTACGAACGCGCATCCAAGACCTCAACAACGTAGGGCAGCTCCCACAGATCTTCATGATTTGGAATCGAACATGATGATGAGTGAGTTCCGGTACGTTGCAGGTATTACATCGCACAGAGGAGTACCTGAGGCAGGTGCTGCAGAGAGCCGCGGAGTCGGCGTACTCATGGGTTGTGCAGGTGAAAAAGATGAAGGCCATCTACCACATTCTCAACCTCTGCAGTTTCGACGTCACCAACAAGTGTTTGATCGCTGAAGTGTGGTGCCCTGTCAGTGACCTGGCCAACCTGCGGGGGGCGCTAGAGGAAGGCTCGGTAAGGAAGCTGCAAGAACATCTATCCATCCATTTTCTGTATCGACTGTCGACAGATGACTTATGGCAAGAGGCGGGGTACATCCTGGACTGGTCGCCAGTCAATCGCAGGTCACATACTGTATAGCACAGTCGTCTGCGTGCTGCGCAAAATGATCCAATTTCACTTAATTGGTCCGAAAAGTATGATTTAATTACTATAAATAATGGACATCTATCTATACCAGCGACTTATAGTGACAGCCAGAACAAGTAAATGCTCATCCACTAGATAGCAGAAGGTTCAATTAACCTGTGCATCCGCCTGTTGCCAGTATGTCAGTATGTCCTGCAAGTATGTCAGTTTCAAACATGCCCAGATTTGACACGAATTAAATTGGAGTAAATTGAGACAAGATTATTATTCCATCGAAAGTTTATACTGTTTGTGACATTTTTGTTCCGTGATGTGGTGTGATAATGGTCGAGACAGAACATACAAACTGGCCGAGACTCTAACCCAGATCCTATCGACTGCAAGGCAGACATGATAACCACTATCATGGTACTTCCACTACAATTATATAGGTATAATTTGTTACTGTTCAACTGACACTTTTTAATTAAATTAAATTTGATTTTGATGTCACAGGCTAGCATGTGATTTCTCCCAGCCAATCAGCTATAAAGATAGAAATAGAAATTATAATGCTAAAGTAATAAATATTATCCTTTTATGTGAAAATTAGAAATATATTTGATTATTAGAGCCTAGACAGCAGGCTGTGCAACAGCCCCTTTGG
The DNA here is from genome assembly GCF_024500385.1 of Phyllopteryx taeniolatus. Classification (NCBI taxonomy): domain Eukaryota; kingdom Metazoa; phylum Chordata; class Actinopteri; order Syngnathiformes; family Syngnathidae; genus Phyllopteryx; species Phyllopteryx taeniolatus. The sequence goes on along the minus strand of NC_084516.1, from coordinate 14,048,968 downwards.
AATCGCTGTGTTTATTCGTAGTCTTCCAGTGAATAAATTCACCAGTTTTTGCCAATTTGTGTATCCTGGTGAAGATTGATGTATCTTGGGTGACCCCCAAAACTCATTTACTAGTGTCCCTTGGGAAGGCTGAGAAAATTAGCTCCAGAAACCCAGTTTCTCCTTTTGACGTGAAATTGGGTGGTTATGTCTGTCATGAAAGGACGCAGGATACTATATAAACTCCATTATCTATTTTGGGAAAAATGGGGGGGGGGGGAATGAAAAAAAAAATTCCTTCAATCACATATACATGTACATCGGCCATGTCATTATGGTAAGAGCAGTGAGGACATGCAGCAGCTAACCAGTAGGAGAAGAGGACAGAAAAGGGTGGACAGGATGGGGGAGATGAGCACGCAGGGCTACAGATGAGCGGTGTGGTGGAATGCTTTCATAGTGTCTCAACACCTGTAAGAAACTGTTAGATGATATCTTGATACAACCTGTGTTGTCGTAAGTTTTCACAGTATAATTCAAGCCTGCAGTGTGTCTATGGAACTCATTAGTGAATAAACACCATATCACATGCATGTTAGTTAACTGGTGTACGCAGTTGCCGTGCTCCTGTGTTTTATTTATTTTTGTATTTTTCAGCGAAAAGGCGATGCAACCGTTCCATCATTTGTGAACCGCATCCCAAGCGCAGACACCCCTCCCACCTTAGTGCGAACCAACAAGTTCACATGTGGATTTCAGAGCATCGTGGAGGCCTACGGCGTGGGGGACTATCGCGAGGTGAACCCAGGTAAGCGCTACTTGAGTCCTGTTGGTTCTCAAACGTTTTGGGTCCAGGCACCTCTTATGGAGGAGAAATCTTCCGTGTACTCCTCATAATTCATTTATTCATTCATCTTCCATTCCGCTTCTCCTCACTAGGTTCGCGGGCGTGCTGGAGCCTATCCCAGCTATCTTCGGGCGAGAGGCGGGGTACACCCTGAATTGGTCGCCAGCCAATCGCAGGGCACCTCCTCATAATACTAACGCTTATTTACTACCATGTGTCAATGCCATAGAAATTAAAAAGTTGCCTTTTCTCAAGAAGTAAGTCCTAAAGTTAACGATTACAAATGCACATTTCATGAAGAGGAAAAAAGTTCTGAATGTTACAAGAATAGTCAGAATTTTTTCAACCACAAAAAAGTTCATGATCTTTGCCAGAATATATATATCCATCCATCCATCCATTTTCTGAGCCGCTTCTCCTCACTAGGGTCGCGGGCGTGCTGGAGCCTATCCCAGCTGTCATCGGGCAGGAGGCGGGGTACACCCTGAACTGGTTGCCAGCCAATCGCAGGGCACACATAAACAAACAAACATTCGCACTCACAGTCACCCCTACGGGCAATTTAGAGTCTTCAATTAACCTACGATGCATGTTTTTGGGATGTGGGAGGAAACCAGAGTGCCCGGAGAAAACCCACGCAGGCACGGGGAGAACATGCAAACTCCACACAGGCGGGGTCAGGGATTGAAAGAATGAATACCGATTTTTCTAACACAAAGTTATAATAGGAGTTTAATGAGTGAAGAAAGGCAAAAGTGACTTTCAAAATACATCTTTATTCTGGTGATATTATACCTTTTATTCTGGAGATGCCCTTGCACTAAAAAAAAAAAAAACGAATAAAAAAAAAATACTATTCTCAAAAATATGCCTTTTGTACCAAAAAAAGGACTGTATTCCTGTAATACTAAAATAAAAACAACTCACAATCAGATCGGCGCTTTTCTTCGGCCCAAAGCTAAGGTAGAGCGGAGTAATTGGTGTATGTTTGTTTTATTGTAGGTCTCCATATGTAGGTATGCACTTTTTGAAATAATGCAACATAATTTATTGCAGCGTATTTTGCAGACAGCGGGTGTCCGGGGACCTCAGTTTGAGAACCACTGCTGTAGAGAAAAGACAATTTGTAAATAGAGCTTTAGTCTCAAGAAAAAGCATTTCATGTACCTGTAAGTTGTCCTAATTTGCAGCACCCTACACCATCATCACGTTTCCCTTCCTGTTCGCCGTCATGTTCGGCGACCTGGGCCATGGCGCAGTGATGAGCCTCTTTGCGCTCTGGATGGTGCTGACGGAAAAAAAACAGAAGAGGAAACGCTCCAGTAATGAGGTGAACGTTTCCAGTCCACCACCACGTGGAGTTTATTTTATTATTATTTTTTTTTTTTGCAAATTACTGGACTTAATTTGCAATAACAAACATTACTCCACAGATATGGGCGACCTTCTTCAATGGGCGCTATATCATCCTCATGATGGGGCTGTTCTCCATCTACACGGGCCTCATTTACAACGACTGCTTCTCCAAATCGATCAACATATTCGGCTCGGGCTGGAGCGTAAAGGCCATGTTCACCAGGCAACAGTGGACGTATGTTATACACAGACGTGCAAAAGTCTCTTCTATAACAACTGGCAAACAGATGAGATTATATGGCCAATTAAATAACTAACTGGAAACTTAGTTATAGACTAACATAACATAATCCTGGTTAAAACAACACATTTAATGAAAATTACAACAAAAAAATCCACGTATCATTTTGAAAAGAGGCCTCTCTGCTTCATATAAATCCACACATTTTGGTCGGGGTGGAGAGGGGGTCATAGGGAGAAGGATTTATTTCATTCAACATAATTATTTTCAGTAAAAGAAAATGCAGTTCTTGTCACCCAAATTATCTTCATTTTTAATTTTGTATTTATTTATTTTCTACCACTATTATATTTTATAATATCCATCCATCCATCTTCCGCACCGCTTATCCTCACTTGGGTCGCGGGCGTGCTGGAGCCTATCCCAGCTATCTCCGGGCGAGAGCGGGGTACACCCTGAACTGGTCGCCAGCCAATTGCAGGGCACATATAAACAAACAACATTTGCACTCACCTTCAAACCCTATACTCCACACAGGCGAGGCCGGATTTGAACCCGGGTCCTCAGAACTGTGAGGCAGATGTGCTAACCAGCCTCCACCACACCGCCCCTTTTTTTTTTTTTCAGTTCAGGGTGTACCCCGCCTCGTGCCCGATGGTAGCTGGGATAGGCTCCAGCACGCCCGCGACCCTAGTGAGGAGAAGCGGTACGGAAAATGGATGGATGGACTTTTGATCCTAGAGAAAATGTTGATTTAACATGATGGTATCTGTTAAATACAGTCCAGTAAGAAAATGCAACGATTTTCACACAAAAAATGTTTATATATTTTTGATTTATATTTGTTGACCATTTTGTATTTTTAGAATATGCCATGAAGTAAATGAAGATAATTGTTTCAGATATTTACATATTTTTTTATATCTATATGTCTTATAATAAAACAATTACATTACAATAATTACAATAATTTTTAAAATACATTTTTATTTCATCTTCGGGACCTGCTTTGTACTTTACAGGAACGAAACACTCCAAACGAACACTTTGCTCACATTAGACCCCAACGTTAGCGGAGTTTTCACGGGCCCTTACCCGTTTGGCATCGATCCTGTGAGTAAATGCACACAAGGCTTACAACAAGTCAAATGATGTCTCATATCGTTCTCAGCGAGATGTTCTTGTTTTTTTTTACTTCCACAGATATGGAGCATGGCGGTTAACCGGCTGTCCTTCCTCAACTCGTATAAAATGAAGATGTCCGTGGTCATTGGGGTCATCCACATGAGCTTTGGTGTGGTTCTGAGTGTTTTCAATCACTTGTAAGTGTGTCACTTTTTTGGGCCGTTTAAAAAAAAAAAGTTGTCCTTTTCACCCAAGCCACTACTAAAGGAGGTGGCATCTCCTTTGACAGATTGTTGTATTTTTCAGGATTTTATCTTATATATGTCATGTTGACATTCCCGTGCTGGTCCACTTGGTGCCGCACCGAAAATGACGCATTTTACCGAGCAGTTGGCGCGGCACGGCCTCTTGTCTTCTGGTTGGTAAAAAGCTGTCTAAACATATTATTTTGCATTTCTGTAGCAGAAAATAATAATACAATATTTCCAGTGTAAACAAAAACAATAATTGCCGTGAATGAACTCAACACGTCTTTCCGAAGCCCCTTTAGCTTCCCAACGAGGTGCCTGACGTAGGACCGAACAATGCATGCACAAATGCAGCAATGATAGAGAATGACTCGGTCTGTCTGCATTCTACTGCCCCTGATATCCCACTCACAAATGCAGACAGGCTGTGATGTACAAAAACAATAACTGCCGCGAATAAACATAACACCTCTTCCCAAGGACCATTTAGCTGCCCAGTAAGATGCTTGACGTAAAATACACAAGGTTCAGCACCGTCCGAACAATGCACGCACAAAACACAGCAATAATAGGGTGTTTGCGGCAATAATATGTTCCGAAGAATCCATCTTTTTTCCTGTTCGGCCGTCCTTCAAAACAGAATAAACATGTTGTAAAATCACATCCAAGAGGCACAAAATGCAGAGACTATGTCGTATCGAAGCGACAGCTCTGTTGTTGTAATGCTGAATTCCAGCAGCAAGGGGGTGACAGATGTTGCATACAATAGCTTTCGCATAAGTGATTATTTCTTTGATGACCGATTCAGTCTATTCTTCAATATTTTCTTTCTTTCCCCTCAGGCACTTCCAGCAGAAGTATGATGTCTATCTGTTGTTTCTCCCTGAGCTTCTCTTCCTGCTCTGTCTCTTCGGGTACCTGATCTTTATGATCGTTTACAAGTGGTTGGCTTTCTCGGCGCGGGACTCCAGCCAGGCTCCCAGCATCCTCATACACTTCATTAGCATGTTCGTCATGCAGGGCAAGGACATCGTTCCTCTGTATCCGGGACAGGTAATGTTTTTGAGGCTTGACGTCCTTGATCATCCTCAGTCAGATTGTGGTGTTCTGCTGAGCTGTGATTGATTTTTGTTTCGGTTTAAAGACAGGCACGTTTAAAGGAGACACATTATGTATTTTGTTCACAACTTTAAAACAGTTCGAAAATGTGTCTTAATAACATGTCCATGACACGCTTTCATTTAAAAAAAGAAATTATAGTACACTTTACACCAGTGGTAAGCAAAGTATGCCCCCTGGGCTGCATTTGGTTACCTTACATTTTCCCCCTAAAATTGGTGTTTTAATCAAATCTAAATGTGGACATCTATTTTTCACATTGCCCTGCGATTGGCTGGCAACCAGTCCAATTAAAAATGGGAATTATTTTATTCTTGAAACTGGAAATGTTACATTTTTAAATGGTTTGCCTTGGCCCATCTGTTTGTTTTAAAATTCCAATGAGTTAAGCACAGAAGTTATTCCTCCCCTGTTTTATACCTTTTATCTATTGTCTTGCTGTATTCAGCCGGTTTCTAACCAGTCCTCACTCCGCCCCATACGCCGCTTGGCCAATGGTGAGTACGGCTTTCGTTACCATGACGACCGGGGACAGCCCTTAGGGGGTTGCAACGAGACAAAGGGTTTGTTCTTGCGAAAGCAGATGCCACCATGTTGAGAAAAAAGCAGGCATCCGTAAAGATGAACAAAGCCTTGTCACTCATGGAGGTCGCACTTCATACGTTGACTGTTTACACTTGGTTGTTTAATTACACACTTCAACAGGCTCAGATCCATCTAATCGTATTCGAGTAAATTAAAAGTCAGTTTTCCATAAGATGTTTCCTTTAAAAAAAGATGAAGCTTTATAGCTGACTTAAGCAAGGTGTGTGCTCTCGTTGACGTGTGTATTCCCTTTTCCTTCCCAGACGGGGCTGCAATTTTTTCTGCTTGCGATCGCCATGCTGTCTGCTCCTGTGCTGCTTTTCGGAAAACCTCTCTTCCTATACTGGATGCACCGCGGAGGCAAAGGTCTACGCAGGCGCAGAGTAGGTCTTCCCTTGGCATCGTCTTCCACTCGCAGCGCCTGATTTACTAAGATTCCATAATAGCGGGTGCCAAAATATGTGTTCATTCAGGCTAACAGATTGCGCACGTTGTTGACAATAGGTTTCAAAAGTGGTGGAGTCTGCCATATTTAAAAGCGGCTTTTGCGTTCTTAGGTAGCTCGAATGGTTTTCAGCATGGAAAATGTGGGAGAACACTGCAAGCGAAAAATGTTTGAAGTAATCTAATTAGAAGAGTCAGTGGGAAAAAAAATATATTACTGAGTTACAGAAAATAAATCTATTGCTCTTAATATTTGGGGCCAGCAACTGCATGTTTTGTTTGGTTTAACTCGCCCCGAGTGCGTGGGAATGAATGTCTCTGCCCATTCTTACATAACATGCATTTAAAACCAGTGTTGGAAAAGTTCGTTTTCTATGCGAACTACTTCAAAGTTCAGTTCATAGTTCCAAAAACTAACTAGTTCAGTTCATAGTTCATATTTCAAAATGATGAACTAAGTTCACCATTCCAAAAATGAACTAGTTCATGGTTCTTTTTCTTTTTTTTCCCCCTCAATATGTTGATGACGGGCTATTCCCTTTTAAATTCTGGCATTTCATTTTCCCATTTTTGTCACTCATTCAGTCCACACTAGTAGCCAGCTGCAGCTTTCACCCTCCAATCTCAAAAACATGAGGAAACATTTGTTGCTTGAATGGTCTTTTTTAAAATGAGGAATTAAAAAAAAAAAAAAAAAACAGAACTTTTGTCCGTGATCTACAAACAAAAAGACAATGACAGGAACGATGGTGAAAGGCTATTGATAATTTTGTCTTCCCCGCAGCTCTCGCCGAGTTTAATAACTAAATATTTTATCTCTTCTTATACTACAAAACAAAATAAATTCCATATCATGAGTGTGATCGTACAGAGTTTTAACTACAGCATTTTGATAAAAAAAAATAATTTTCCTCATAATCAATTTTCACAATTATGTACTGTATTACAAAAGAACCACCGTAGAACACATTTACTCCCATTTACGCAGTGTCCCTGAACGTGCCTTGCACTCTCACGCAGTTGCGACGCGCCTGCGGCTATGGCCGCACTAAATCGCTTGCCAAATACAGCGTTTATCCGCCGACATATGAAAGCTAGTATATAGTGTGTTCAGATGGCTTTTGTCCTGAAAGTCCCTAACAACACCTGGCACTCTTGAATGAAAACAAACTTTTGTTTGAAAACCGTTTTTTTTTTTACCCCAGATTGAGCGCGTCCTCAATTACGTTCATCAGGCAGCAGTGAACAGAGTTCAGTTCACGTTCATACAAAATGTGAACTAGTTCATGAACTTTCGTTCATTGAACTTGTTCAGCTACAACACTGTTTAAAACACATGGAAAACTGCTCTGCAAAAGGCCAGCACCAATTGCCACCATGCACTAATTTGACTCAGATGCACAGAAGGGCAGAGTTGAAAGGAGTTGCAGTATGTAGTAAATGACACGGCATAACTCCTTTTTGTGACTGGTTCCAAGTGAGCCCGCTTAGATTATGCAGAAGCTCCAAAATTGCATTGCAGGATATTTTTAGTTTCTGGCATTTCAAAAATTACCTGCTCAAAAGCAAAAGTCTGGGCTTCCCTGCTAAAGCTGCTTCCCCTACTACCTGACCCCAGAAAAGTGGAGGTTGAAGGGAAGGGATGGGATGGACCTGCGCCTCCTTGTCATGGTTCAGCATGCAGGTGCCGCTTTCTCCTGCCTTTCAGATGTGGTATCATATGTGCAAAATCAGCCATCAGAATTCATTTCAGGTTTGATAAATCATATTGCACGTGCTAACTTCATATATTTGCATATACTCTACTCGGAAAACAAAATGAACTTTGTGCCAATTGAGCCTATTTGGCAGACCCAACCCTGAGTGAGTCTCGTAGTTAGTAGATCAACTTCCACCTCTGTTTGCGGGCCTTTTTGCACACACAAAACTTAAGTAAATCAGTCCCGTAGGGACCCATAGGCGCAAAACATGATATCTGAGACTCTGCGGCCACATTTTTATTTCAGAAAGAAACTATTTTTGCTTCCATCAGGGCTATGAGAGGGTGAGGCACGCTAGTGAGGATGACAGTTCAGCAGCGCCATCTTATGAGGACGATGAAGAGGAGGGACTTGATGAGATGACCCACAGGGACCTTTGTCCTCGAGAGGTGAGAGAGACACCAGTTTACTGTTCAACAAATATTTGCACTTATTTGTCCTATTTTCTGTGTTTATATCAGTGTTTGAGATTTGTAACTCTTTAAGTTTTGACAAATGTGTGACATTTATTTTTATTTTGGGTATAGCACCTACACTCTTAATTACACTCTACCTTTCATCCCCTTTTGTATCGGAATGCTGAAGATGTCCTGTGGGTTCCATGCCATGTTGACATTGTCACACACAGTACACATGCACAATCCAATGTGATCCAATAGAAGAGTCTGCCTTTAAGTAACCAAATATTAAATAGCTCTCAGTTAAACACTTATGCACACTGCAACCACAATGATAAGCATGTTGTGAAATGAATGTTGCAGTGTGGATGAGAATTGAGGATTATTGCTCACAATTGCACACCACTGCCAAGTGTAACCACAATAATAAACATATTGTTAAAAGTAAACCTTTCTTGTCAGTTAGAATTTAACCTTGTCTTTATTTGATACAGCTTGTTTTATTATTATTATTATTATTATTATCTATTTATGCTGTGAAGGTGTACCAAATGTTGTGGCCGGTGAGTATACAAAGCACGGCTGGGCAAAGTACAGCCCACCGAGGATTTACATTATCAAGTGTACTGTAATGTTTGTTGCATTTATTTTTTTCCCCCTAAAATTAAAGTTGACTAAAATGTATTTATTTTTCTCCTAAAATTGGTTAAGTCCATGTTTATTCGATTTTATTCATTTGTCTCATTAAACACCTTAGTTAATTTATTGTAAACAATAAAATATGTAAAATAAACAATTGTATGTATACTGTTCATTTAACATTTCTGTATTGATTTGATAAAATGTTTAATTAGATCCAGTTTAGTTTATTAAATAAAGTAATTTAAGATGAGAATGAATTTGATTTCATCAGTAAAAAAACTATTTCACGTTTACTGTACATTTAAAAAATAATGTAATTTGTTAAACATTTGGTTTATTATAATTACATTATAAATAGAAAAAATAGACTATTTTACTATTTTATTACTAAAAAAATACAACATTTTGCATACTAACCTAACTTCTTTTTTTTTCATCTATGAATGCCCAGCTGCCCGTTTTAAAAATCAAATGTGGCTCTCGAGCAAAAAAAAGTTCACCCTCCCCTGATATACAGTAAGCAAATACTATGAGAGTCATTTGTTTCCGTGGCGATTTGTGCTCCAGTTTGACTTTGCAGATGTGCTGCTGCACCAGGCCATCCACACCATCGAGTACTGCCTGGGCTGCATCTCCAACACTGCGTCGTATCTGCGACTCTGGGCTCTCAGCTTGGCACACGCGCGTAAGTGCAATCGCTTTGTAAGCTCCGTAGCTTGATCCACCCGCAGTCTATCGTGAGCAAACGAGATCCGATTCAAAAGTAATAATGCTCATCACTTTTGATTGACGTGGTCAGAGAGGTATTGCTTTAATAGGGTGGCTGGCTGTTGTTTTAATTTGCTTGCAGAGCTGTCGGAGGTGTTGTGGGATATGGTGATGCGCCTGGGCCTGAGGATCACAACCAGAGTGGGGGTGGTGCTTTTAGTGCCTGTGTTTGGCGTCTTCGCGCTGCTTACTGTGTCCATCCTGCTGGTCATGGAAGGTTTGTCGGCCTTCCTCCACGCTCTCCGCCTCCACTGGTGAGCCTACGTCATCACCACGCTATGAAACGACATGCTGTCTTATGTTTATTCAAATTGGTGATTACCATTTGACAAAAATTCCATGCGTATGGAGAAAATCAACTGGTATTTTTATATAATGGGAGAATGTCACTCATATTGAGCAGAATAAAGCTCATTTGTCGTAGCTCAACTTTCTGTCGTTGTCACGTACTGTAGTAGCCATTGAAATGAATTGACATTCTATTCATGTAGCCCTCTAAATACACCACGAAGAAAAAATAGCACTGTATTTTATGAAAACATAAATTCAGTGTAATTTTAGTGGGCGGCACGGTGGATACTGGTTAGAGCGTCAGCCTCACAGTTCTGAGGACTGGGGTTCAATCCCCGGCCCCGCCTGTGTGGAGGTTGCATGTTCTCCCCGTCCGTGCCTGCGTGGGTTTTCTCCGGGCACTCCGGTTTCCTCCCACACCCCAAAAACATGCATTAATTGGAGACTCTAAATTGCCCGTAGGTGTGACTGTGAGTGTGAATGGGTGTTTGTTTGTATGTGCCCTGCGATTGGCTGGCAACCAGTTCAAGGTGTACCCCGCCTCCTGCCCGATGATAGCTGGGATAGGCTCCAGCACTCCTGCGACCCTAGTGAGGAGAAGCGGCTCAGAAAATGGATGGATGGATAAACAGAATGTCACAGCAACAACTGTAGTGTTTGATGTGTGCCTTTTAAAGGGTGTGGTCGTGATGGGTGATGTCAGGAGCATGGCTAGTTAATCTTATGAGCATGTGGATGAGAGTTTTGGCCTACTATCGCTGCTTGTGAGTGTTCTTATTTTGTATTTGTGAGTGTGACTGTTTGTCCCATTCATAAATGGCTGAACGTGCGTCGGCGACTGTCGCTCTCGAAAAACGTGGAAGTTAGGGAACGCTCTTAAGTCAAAGTTACCACTGTACTTCTTTAGACAGCGAACTAGTTGGGACTCAATCAACAGTGCCTCTGCTGGAGTTTCATAATTTAGAACAGTTCCCTGGTTACTTAGTAACATGTAACGTTGATGCTCTTGTTTTGTAACGTATATCTTCAGCGTGAATTCGGTGTACTAGCTGTGTGTTGGTGAATTTAGATTATTGCAAAGCATTCCCTCCTGTGACTTATTTTTTAAATTATAGTACTGTACAAATACAAATATCAATGATCTCATCAGGAACTAGTCGACTTGACTTTCATCACATTGGTGTACTGTCAACTTCAGTATTGGGAAAGTTCATTTTCTACGCTTTCTACGTTCAAAATTCATTTCACTATTCCAAAAATGAACTAGTTCAGTTCATAGTTCGTAATTCAAAATTTTGAACAAAGGTCGGTCTTCCAAAAATGAACTAGTTCATAGTTCTCTTTTTTTGTTTTTTTTTCCTCAATATGTTGCTGATAGGCTATTTCCCTCAAATACTGGCATCTCATTTTCCCATTGTTGCCACCCATTCAGTCTACAACACCGCTTATCCTGTTCAGGTTCACGGGGCACTGGCGCCTATCCCAGCTGACGTCAGGCGAAAGGCGGACTACACCCTGAACTGGTCGCAGGTTACATATAGACACGGACAACCATTTGCACTCACATTCACACCGTCACTGAGCGCGAACTGAGCAAACGCTGCCCGCACCAAAGCCAGGCGAGTGTACCACTACACAACCAGTGACTCCTAGTAATCAATTTATGTACTGTATTATAAAAGAACCACCAAAGAAACATTCTCTCCTATTTACACAGTGTCCCTGAATGCACCTCGCATTCTCACGCAGCTGCGACTTGCCTTTCCGTGAATGGCGGCTGTGGCCGCACTGAATCGGTTGCCATATACAGCGTTTATCCGCCGACATATGAGGGCTCGTATATAGTGTGTTCCGACGGGTTTTTCCTGGAAATCCCTAACAAAACCTGGCACTCTTGAATGGAAATGAACTTTAGTTAAAAAATCCGTCTTTGACGCCAGAATGAGCGCGTTCTAAATTATGTTCATCAGGCAGAAATTAACTAACTTTAGTTCACATTCGCACAAAATGTGAAGTAGTTCATGAACTTTCGTTCAACGCCGGTCAACTTGAAAAATCTGAAGTTGTGACACTTCACGGACCCAGCTACAGAATGTAGTTGGTTACAATATGTGTCCCCTTTAGTTGAGTGCCTTCATTAAAAATGACTGCTTGTTTTGTTTTTTTCTGTCCTCAGGGTAGAGTTTCAGAACAAATTCTACCACGGGACAGGTGTCAAGTTTGTACCTTTCGACTTCTCGCTCCTGCCCTCGGTTTTCGAGCAAGACGGCCTCCTCTGAAGTGTTGAATACACAAGTGGAAGTCGGCCGTTTTAACTGGCAAGGATGCTGCATACACTGGGAAAATTCTCACTGTGAAAATGACAAGGAACCCTCAAGACAATTAGAATTCACTCTGGTAGCAATCTCTTTTTTTTTTTTTTTTTTTTCACCCACCGTCTTGATTTGAAAGCAAAAAGAAAAAAATCCTACTTGCTGTGCTGACTGCCTTACTTCTCCACCCAGCAAACTTCACAGGTTCTACATGTGTCAATGATTTCAAAATACAACTGAGATATCCAAGGCACACGGGTGATTTTAAAAGTTGCATTGTGCTGTGTGTGATTACTGCATTTAATTTAAAACTAACTATTATACAGCACAATGTACAGTTCGTAACCATTTCTAGCATACCGACTTAGTGCCATAAAGATTTACTAATGATCTGGGCTTTTTTTTTTTTTTTTTTTGCGCCAAATTTCATCAAACAATTGAAAATTTCTCAAGCAAAGAAGCACTTTTCAGAAATGATTGTATCAACACTTTCCCTGTTTATGATTGTGACGATGCCAAATTCAAACTGTGTTCGCTGTTTGCTTATTGTTCATTTGTTTATTTAAATGTAACCTCTGTAATATGAAGAAAAAAAGGCAACCACTGCTTATTGTATTTCTTGATATGGTTAATCATGCTTTTTATTTAAGCAACTCTCTGTATAAGAGTCCTGATATTTTGCCATTTTGATGTGTTAAATAAAGCTTTCAAGACTTGCAAGCAAATGGTACTGTACTTTTCTCTGATTTAGTTTGTGCCAAATGTAATAAAAATGTTGGAAGACTGATGGAGAGTGTTTCACACTCTTGAGCCTCTCTGGTCAGTGATTCTGAAGAGAAGGGTCTGTCAGGAAGTTCAACCTCAGATTTTAGAAGAGCAATGTGGTTTTGGTCCTGGCCCTGGGCCCTCAGGAGTATCCAAGACGGTGCATGGAATTTCGCCCAACCACGTGCTTTGTCGACTTTTAGAGAAGGTTTTTGACCTTTTTCCCTGGTGAGTCTTGTGGGGATCATCTGGTAGTATGGAGTACCGGACCCCCATACGGACCGTTCGGTCCCTGTATGACTGGTGTCAGAGTTGGGTCTGCGATGCCAGCAAGTTCCCGGTGAGGGTTGGACTGCGCTAAGGCAAGTCCACATGACTTGTGTCTGGTAATATAATACAGCAGTGGTGCCTTGAGATACAATATTTTTCATATTTGAGTTGTCGCTTGACTGATTTTCTGCCTTGAGATACAATTTGAGTACGCTTCAGACCCCCACCGCTAGATGGCACCAGCAAATGTGAAAACATCCGGCCACCATCAATTCACATTGGTTTCCTTGCAGTGGAAAGACAATATCAGTTGGTGGCAGTAATGCAACATTAAACTGGTTTGCCAAACGCCAATGGAAGCTACAGAAGAAGAACAACAGGAAACGACAATACCGGCTGATTGAGAAGTAACTCCCTATTTTTAAGTAATTTATTTCTGAACTATAATTCTTACAAGAAGTGAACATGAGAAGAAAGTGTATTCCGTGGAGTTTGATTTAAAATTCGATATGCGCGCCAGCATTAGCCACCAGTTTCTCAAGCCGCCTGGGAACCGCATTAACTGATTTCACAGGGAACTCTTGTGGGATGGAAGACTTAACTTATATATTCGCCCTTCAAGTTCTTCCAAAGTTGTCGGTTTGGTAGAATAGACTTGCTCCTTTAATCATGGAACATACACAAAAAAAATGAGAAAAATATTACAACATGAATAAATTATAAATATTTTAAAATAGGGAGTTATTTTTCAATCACCCTGTACATTAGACGTAGTCACGTTTTGTGCTTGCGTTTGTCCTGTTTACAGGTTGTCGAGAGCAAATGTTATTGCTGTGTGTTTTTATACAGTACTGAGTGCATTTTTGTCTTATGAAAATATATTTATTTTTGGGTGGTGCTGGAACGGATTAATTGCATTTCCATTTATGCTACTTTTTATATATTTAATATTTTAAAGAAAACATACAGTACCTTAGATTTCAAAGATTTGTATTAAATACCTAAGTATTATACTAAGAACATGATTTTAATAATTAACTTTGTTGTTGTTGTCGTTCTTCATAAGAATAGAATGTGAGCAAATGGGCTCTGTGCCGCATTCTTTTCGACGCTGTGGCAAACAACCCTTTATACTTGCCAGAGCGCGGTATAAATCAAAGCTGAGCATATTTCATCTCATTGTACATTGAAACAGCGTGTCCATTTGTAATTTTCAGTCTCCCTTTCACAGTTGTGTTTGCCCTCTTCGAACGTGTTTGCCATGCACCTGCCGTGATACGGCAACGTCGTGAGCTCTTTATTACAACGTTAGTCGTCAAAGGTTCAAGTGGTTAGAAGAAAGGAGCGCGTACTTTCGCACCGGACATCAATGCGAGTTATTGTCATAGCTTCAGAAATAGCCTTCGATAATAGCGCCCCTCCCCAGGGGACATGGTCGGCTCGAGGAGGATTCTTTGACACGTTTATCCGTCCAGCTGCAGGCTAGCCGCGGTTAGCTTAGCAGCACAGCTGGGCTCATCTGGACGTCGACGGGGAAGCTAGCGGCTCTCGGCGGCGGTTTCCTCCTCCGGAGCCCATGGACGAGCTGGTGAGGAGTTTGCCCTCCCCGACTCTCCCGGGGATCCAGCTGCCGCGTCTGGACACCCACAAGGGCTGGCTGTTCAAATGGACCAACTACTTGAAGGGGTACCAGAGGCGGTGGTTCGTCCTCAGCAACGGCCTGCTGTCCTATTACAGGTACGTGGAACGACACGGGAGGGGGGCTGCGTGAAGGTCACTATTTCACCCTGGACTGATTTTGCAAGACCTCTTTCTTTTTCATGAACTATACATCGGTTTTGTTTACAAGAAATATTAATGCAACCAAACACACGCTAAAATGTATGTCATTTGGATATTGAGCCCCATTATTTATGTGCTGATTTATGTCATTAAACGTAAAATACGTATTATGTTTTTAACTCTTAAGTTTGAAACCCTTCAAATGTTCCTGTAAATCTGCTACATCTATGATAAAAAAATGTGATTTAAGTTTCAATATTCACGAATAATTTCATTCACCAACCTTAGTTTTAATACTGAAAGCCTCATATCTCGTTCAGGGTACCCTGGGGGACTGGCACCGGGTATGGTGGGGCGGGTGCTGACACATTTTGGTCTGGTCCACATCCGGTCCTGCCCTTTTCTGTCCTCTCTTATCTGGTTCTCTTGGTTAGTTATTGCATGTCCACCGGGTGTGTCCCCGCATCCCCAATCTACAAATAACTGTTACAACAGTTATTTATATATTTGAACACAAGTAACGTTACAACTTGTAATGTTACTTATGTTCAAATAGCTAGACCACAGGTGTCAAACACAAGGCCCGGGGGCAAGATCTGACCCACCACATCATTTTAAAAAGCACATTTTGTGCATCAATGTCCATGATTCTTGCTAAAATCTCTGCCAACATTTCAAATTGTCAAATGTAATAAATAATAACATTTGAAATATTGCAAATATTTTGGTACCAAACACTTTCATACAGTAAAATATATGATAATTGAACAAATTATTATCCTTGAATTCTGATTTCCAAACTAGTTATCAATCTTTTGTTTGACGAGGCAATTAAACATTTACATGGTTTCACAGTAATAACAGCCCTCTGAAGAAAACCACTACAATGTGGCCCGCAAAAAAAATTAGTTTGACACCCTTCATCTAGACTGTCTCACTATTGTTCTGCTGTGGTTTTCACCCCTACTCCCCTTGTCCACTCTGTCCCTCTTTCTGTCCTGCTGTATTTTCAATAAACAAAATCATAAAAAAATAAGCAGAGGGAGTATTTCAAAACTCCCTGTTGCACAGCAAAACGGTTCCAGCACAAAGACGTACAGATGCACCATTCTGCAAGGCCTTGTGGCTGAACAGGACAGGTTTAAAATAAATAAATAAAAGATCAATAAATTCATCCTGATCATTGAACACATCTGACCTGCAACTACAGGAAACATTTAGTTGAGGATATTGCTGCCAAAGGAGGGTCAACCAGTTTTTAAATCCAAGGGTTCACTTTTTCCTCCCTGTCCCCGTGAATGTTTACCTCTTATGCTCTATAAAAATATGAAAAGACAATTGTTTTTGTGGTATATGTTTAAGCAGACTGTTTTTCTATTTCTGCGATTTAGCTGAAGATCAGACTACATTGTATGATAAATTTATTAAGAAATTTCAGAAATTCCATACTTTTTCCTCCCACGATGTCGTAGCTGACTATGGACAAGTGGTGGGGTACACCCTGGACTGGTCGCCAGCCAATCGCAGAGCACATTGAGACAAAGAACCATTCTCAGTCAAATTCACACACATGCACAATTTTGAGTCTTCAATGAACCTAACATGCATGTTTTTGAAATGTGGGAGGAAGGAGGAGTACCCGGACAAAACCATGTCAACTGTTATTGAATGTATAATCAAGTATTTTAGATAAAGAAGCTATATACCAATTATATCATCACCATCATCATTAAAAACACGTGAAAAAAACACAATCAAGTTAACAATTATATATATCATCATAAAAAACATACGAAAGACACTCAAGTTAACTCTTATTTGTGTTGCCACTCTCCAGAACGCAGGCAGAGATGGGACACACCTGCCGAGGCACCATTCCCTTGGCGGCCGCTCAGATTGAGCAGGGCGACGCATGCAACTTGCTGATAACCAACGGAGGTCGGAGTTACCACCTGAAGGCCACTTCTGAAGGGGAGTGTCAGCATTGGTTGTCGACACTGCAGCAGGCCAAAGTCAATTCCAACGCTCTCATTCATCACTCTGGTAAGGCTTAAGGCCTTTTCACACTGCACTTGGTTTTCTTGGTGTTCGTCGCGGGGCAACGGGCAAGGATGACAGTACCCCGGTGCAAGCTTGCCCATATTTGCAAGTGCTTGCGTAGCAGCCAACCAGGAAGTAACAGGGAGGCTTTTCCGGATCACCAGGCTATTGGATCACCTTCCAACCTCACATTCTTTAATTTGCCTCGCGGCGAGCGCCCACCGGTCGCATCACACCGCAACGCCACATGGCGTTCCATCCTCGCAGCGCACTGCACGTCAACAGCGCACTGCACGTCGTTAAGTGCAATGTGAAAATGCCTTTACAGTCTACATTATGTTTACGTAAATGTGTTGACAGTCTTGTTTACTGTGTATGAATTAGAGTAGTGTATTGGCCCTCCATCATCTGGACCACCCACCTTATGCAAAATATATCGATACTATATTGCTATATTGTTTGACCATCGTCATCGCGATGTGTGCGCAGTAGTCACCCTGTGATGTTAGTGTACAGTATTAATATACAGTGAATCAACTATAATATTAGAAAGTGACCAGCAGAGGAACTTGTTTGTACAGGCTAATAAGATTAGCAGTTACAGTAAATTATAATGCTTCAAACAACACATGGAGTTGCCCAGAGTGTTGTATACTAATCTCCTTGTATGATAACAATGAATGAGGACACGGGAAACAATGTACACTGACACATTTTCAGAAGTATGCAGATAACTGAAGGTTTACTTGGTTGTTTAATTTCACACTTGATCATTGGGCAGGCACTTCAGAGACTGAATGGTTATCTATACAGTCGTTGCGATTGGATGGCAACCAGGCCAGCCTGTCTCTTTTCCAAAGTCAGTTGGGCACACCCCCAACCCTAGTGAGAATTAACAGTGTAGAAGATGGATGGATTTTAACGCCCAAGCTTTTAGATTTAACGTTATGACATTAAAAATAGATAATTACATGGATTACAAAGGTGAGTACAAGTTAAAGCAACCCACATTTTGACAGGCTCAAAGGCAGCATCATACAGAAAACAAAAAGTTAAATTCAATTTATTTAGATTTAGAAAAGTATTCAGTAAAGCGCGGATCTCCACCAAGGTTGAACTGTTAACAAATGTGGAAAAAAAAAAATCACAGGACTATTTTCTGTTTGTTTACAGACAACACTGTGGCAAGCGGCAGATTCCGCAATCATCTGCGTGCGTTCTGACAGGAATGAGGCAGTAGATGGCAATGAATGGCTCGTATTTATTGAATATTTTCCAATTTAAGTAACTCCTGGTACAGCAGCAAATATTGATGTTACAATGCAACAAGGTTATTATAGTAAACGAAAACGAACAAAATAGCTAAAACTAAAATTGAAAAAAAAGTTTGTAAACCAAATAAAATAAAAACGAGTGTTTTAAAAAAACGTTAACTAACTAAAATGATATTTTACGTTTGTAAAAATAACTAAAACTAACTATAATTATAACAAAAATGTCCTTCGTTTTCATCTTTGTCGATTAATTTCATACATGAGCTTTTGATTTTAAATACGTTGTACATTGTGATGCATCTGATCTAACCTTAGAAGCAGTATTATGCACTCCACTTGATGCACTTAAAATTTTGTGGACTGTATTTGATTTGTGGATGGTTGTTCATGTATCCGTTATAAGTTAATAATATTTTTAAAATGTACTTGTTGTGATCTTTTTTTAATTTCACACTTGACAAATAATGAATAAAAAAATAAGACTGAAAATAATAAAAATTAAACTAGAACAAAGCATTTTTGAAAAAATAAAAACTAATAAAAATGAACAAACCTGCTCACAAAACAAATTATAACTAACTGAATTTGAAAAATTAAAGTCCAAATGCAATAAACACAAACTATAATGGAAAATCCAAAACTATTATAACCCTGCAGTACAATATAGCATATCTCAACATGATGGACCATCATGTTCATTCTGGGGCGGATGGAGCGCTTTCATCATGACTCAAGTGGCAGAAAAAAATCTTCCAAAAAAACGGGGCATCTTATATTTATTTTAGTTAGCAGACTATAGAAAGATATTCTAAAAAGTTTTCGGACTGATTTTAGCCACAATGTGAACACATAACCTGACCTGCAGGCATTCTGTTTCTGTGTGTTGTTTGCTGGACACAAGAGGGTTGTGTTGTTTGCTGGACACAAGAGGGTAGTGTTGTTCAGGAGGGATCAGTCCAGGGCATTCTGAAGTGATGTGGTGGAGCAATGCAAACATCATCATGTCATCCTTCACACCACCTACACTATCATTCGTTTCCTGATGGGATGTTTGACCCTGACATGTAATGTAGTGTCATAAGATGAATTTAATGCACGTCTATACTATCGTATGAGTGCCACAATGACGTACACACTCCCGCCTCCTCTCCCCCTCCCCGGTGTGCTCCACTGACGACAGCAAGAATGAATGAATGACCTTGCTTTAGGCTCCACCTCCCCTTCTCGAAGCAGGAGAGGTAAAAAAAAAATGAGAAAGAGAGAGAGCGCAGAAAGATTTTCATTCAAAATATTATTCCGCACACATGCTGGCAATAGGGCAGGATAAGTGCAGACTTCCCAATGAATGTCACCTTGTAAGTAACCAGTTAATTGCTTACTGCTCAGAAAAGATTAAGGCTTTAAAATAGAAGTTGTGGCATCTGTGTGTGTTTACGTGCATTTGGAATTGCTGCTTTCTGTTTGCGCTCATGGAGATTTGTATACAGTAGTTAGCGAACATCAGAAATTTATTCAGAGCCAGTTTTTGTGCCTATGATTGAATTACTCATTGTTTCTTATGTTGATGAAATTTTCAATGTGAATATTTTACTTCAACGTTGCAGTATTGCTCGATTCAGGGTTATTAAATGCAACTACATAAAGAAACTGTCCCATTTGTCCTGGTTTAATGATCATTAAAAATGTTTACACCTACATTAGGTATCGTAATGCTTACACTTACTCTGGCCATGCTAGCATTTTAGCATCAATCATGTTCTGTTGGTGTCCTGAATGGCATTGCACTTCATATGTGACACGAATAGAATAGAATAAAATAAAGGTTAATTTGTCCCTTTGTATGGAATTTCAACATTTAAAGCAGCTCAGTGGATTGTAGCAGAGAATGCAGCCCTATGGGGGCACAAGTCAGTGCAAACTGTAGGCCCGTCCCAAACCCGGATAAATGCAGAGGGTTGCGTCAGGAAGGGCATCCGGTTTAAAACTTGGCCAAACAAATATGAGCGTTCATCCAAAGAATTCCATACCGGATCGGTCGTGGCCCGGGTTAACAACGTCCGCCACCGGTACCATCAACCTGCATGGTGCCGGTGGAAATTCAGCTACTCTGGGTCGAAGACGAAGAAGAAGAAGAGGTGCAAAGCGGGTTCTTTGGCAGAAAGAGAAGAGGAAAGCACAGAGCCTAGAACTGAATGTGGGGACTTTGAATGTTGGGACTATGACAGGAAAATCTCGGGAGTTGGTTGACACAATGATTAGGAGAAAGGTTGATATATTGTGTGTCCAGGAGACCAGGTGGAAATGCAGTAAGGCTAGAAGTTTAGGGCCAGGGTTTGAATTATTTTACCATGGTGTGGATGGGAAGAGAAATGGAGTTGGGGTTATTTTAAAAGAAGAGTTGGCTAAGAATGTCTTGGAGGGGAAAACAGTATCAGATCAAGTGATGAGGCTGAAACTTGAAATTTAGGGTGTTATGTATAATGTGATGAGGGGCTATGCCCCACAGGTAGGCTGTGACCTAGAGGTGAAAGCGAAATGGAAGAAGCTAGACGAAGTAGTTCTGAGCATCCCAGACAGAGAGAGAGTCGTGATTGGTGCAGATTGTAATGGACATGTTGGTGAAGGAAACAGGGGTGAAGAAGAAGTGATGGGTAAGTACGGAATCCAGGAAAGGAACTTGGAGGGACAGATGGTGGTAGACTTTGCAAAAAGGATGGAAATGGCTGTAGTGAACACTTTTTTCCAGAAGAGGCACGAACATAGGGTGACCTGCAAGAGCGGAGGTAGAAGCATGCACGTGGATTACATCTTGTGCAGATGATGTAATCTGAAGGAGGTTACCAACTGTAAGGTAGTGGTAGGGGAGAGTGTGGCTAGACAGCATAGGATGGTGGTGTGTAAGATGACTCTGGTGGTGGGGAGGAAAATTAGGAAGACAAAGGCAGAGAAGAGAACCATGTGGTGGAAGCTGAGACAGGACGAGTGTTGTGCAGCTTTTCGGGAAGAGGTGAGACAGGCTCTCGGTGGACGGGAAGAGCTTCCAGAAGACTGGACCACTGCAGCCAAGGTGATCAGAGAAGCAGGCAGGAGAGTACTTGGTGTATCTTCTGGCAGGAAAGGAGAGAAGGAGACTTGGTGGTGGAACCTCACAGTACAGGAAATCATACAAGGAAAACGGTTAGCTAAGAAGAAGTGGGACAGTGAGAGGACCGAGGAGAGGTGAAATGAATAAATTGAGATGCGACATAGGGCAGAGGTAGAGGTGGCAAAGCCAAACAAGAGGCATATGATGACATGTATGCCAGGTTGGACACTAAAGAAGGAGAAAATGGTCTATACAGGTTGGCCAGGATAGAGATGGGAAGGATGTGCAGCAGGTTAGGGTGATTAAGGATAGAGATGGAAATATGTTGACTGGTGCCAGTAGTGTCTAGATAGATGGAAAGAATACTTTGAGGAGTTGATGAATGAGGAAAATGAGAGAGAAGGGAGAGTAGAAGAGGCAAGTGTGGTGGACCAGCAAGTGGCAATGATTAGTAAGGGGGAAGTTAGAAAGGCATTAAAGAGGATGAAAAATGGAAAGGCAGTGGGTCCTGATGGCATTCCTGTGGAGGTATGGAAGCATCTAGGAGAGGTGGCTGTGGAGTTTTTGACCAGCTTGTTCAATAGAATTGTAGCGGGTGAGAAGATGCCTGAGGAATGGAGGAAAAGTGTGCTGGCGCCCATTTTTAAGAACAAGGGTGATGTGCAGAGCTGTGGGAACTATAGAGGAATAAAGTTGATGAGCCACACAATAAAGTTATGGGAAAGAGTAGTGGAGGCTAGACAGAAGTGAGTATTTGTGAGTAACAGTATGTTTTCATGCCTAGAAAGAGTACCACAGGTGCAATATTTGCCTTGAGGATGTTGATGGAAAAGTACAGAGAAGGTCAGAAGGAGCTACATTGTGTCTTTGTAGATCTAGAGAAAGCCTATGACATAGTACCCATAGAGGAACTGTGGTACTGCATGCGGAAGTCTGGAGTGGCAGAGAAGTATGTTAGAATAATACAGGACATGTACGAGGGCAGCAGAACAGTGGTGAGGTGTGCTGTAGGTGTGACACATGAATTTAAGGTGGAGGTGGGACTGGATCAGGGATCAGCCCTGAGCCCCTACTTGTTTGCAGTCGTGATGGATAGGCTGACAGATGAGGTTAGACTGGAATCCCCGTGGACCATGATGTTTGCAGATGACATTGTTATCTGCAGTGAAAGCAGGGAGCAGGTGGAGGAACAGTTAGAAAGATGGAGGCATGAACTGGAAAGCAGAGGAATGAAGATTAGCTGAAGTAAGACAATATATGTGCATGAATGAGAGGGGTGGTGGAGGAAGAGTGAGGCTACAGGGAGAATAGATAGCAAGGGTGGAGGACTTTAAATACTTGGGGTCAACAGTCCAGAGCAATTGTGAGTGTGGTCAGGAAGTCAAGAAACGGGTCCAAGCAGGATGGAACGGGTGGAGAAAGGTGTCAGGTGTGTTATGTGACAGAAGAGATGAAGGTCAAAGTTTATAAAGCAGTGGTGAGGCCAGCCATGATGTACGGATTAGAGACAGTGACCCTGAAGAGACAGCAGGAAGCAGAGCTGGAGGTGACAGAAATGAAGATGTTGAGGTTCGCTCTCAGAGTGACCAGGTTGGATGAAATTAGAAATGAGCTCATCAGAGGGACAGCCAAGGTTCGATGTTTTGGAGGCAAAGTTAGAGAGGGCAGACTTCGATGGTTTGAACACATCCAGAGGAGAAAGAGTGACTATATTGGTAGAAGGATGATGAGTATGGATCTGCCAGGCAAGAGAGCTAGAGGAATACCAAAGAGAAGGTTGATGGATGTCGTGAGGGAAGACATGAGGGCAGTTGGATTGCAGGAGGGCAGTTGGATTGCAGGAGATTACATGGAAAAGGATGACGCGTTGTGGCGACCCCTAAAGGGACAAGCCGAAAGGAAAAGAAAAATAGCAGTAGCAGAAGAATAATATAAAAAACAAAATGGTATGTAAGCATGTACATATTTACTACTAAGGGCAACAAGAATAAGCAGCGGTGTGACCACTTTATATGAACAAATGAATTTTATTCACTGTTGTGAATGGATAGAATTTGGGGGGGGGGGGGGGGGGGGGATTTGACAAACTCAATTTTGTAATTTGTAAACCCGAAATAAATCTTAATTACTACTCTGAAAAAGATTGTGCATCTTTAGTGAATAGTTATATATATCAAAGCCCTGTTCACATAAAAATATGTACAGGTGTACACAATAAATTTGAATCTTGTCAAAAAGTTAATTTCAGTTGTTCAGTTCCAAAAGTGAAACTCATTCAGTACGGTATATTATAGATACATTCACTATGCCCAGAATGACATTTTTCATGACTCTATTTTTTATAATTGATGGTTGTAGCGTACGGCTAAGGAAACCCTCAAATTCACCGTCTCAAGACTTTAGATTACATTAGAAACATTCAAAATGACATTAAAAAAATTGTCCGAATTTCATTTAACTGTCTATTATCTGTTATATTCATCAGTTTAAATATGAAATATTCAGAAAATGTAAATGAACCTTTTGACCATTTTCTAATTTATTTAGATAAACTTTTATCTAAAAATATTTTTTTAACCCTAAGGTGCATAGCTCCACAATAGCACCACACCGCTATGCACCAGAGGGTTAATAAGGTTTTGCCTTAAACCATTAAAAATTTGCTTTATTTGTGTTTTGGGGGGGAAAAAAAAAAAAAAAAAAAAATGTACGACTAAGGTTTTCATGAAAGAGTGAAGATATGGTAACTGCGCTGTGGTTATGCTCCAGCAAACTTTCAGCTTGTTACAGAGTCCAACTTTGATTCTGTCCTCCTACGCTTGTCGAAAGTGATGCTCCATCTATCAACTGTGGGTGTACTTGCACTCGTGAGTCATCAATGACGCCCAGAAGCATTTCCAACTCTCCAAAGTACTTAAAACTCCAAATCTTATGTATTTCAACTCCTGCTGTGCTGTGGTGTGTGATGGAAGTACAGTATAGCATAAGGTACTCTACAATATAAATCACAAGCAATATGAGATTATTTCCTTCCTGCTCTATATGGGTCATAAAACTATTTTTTTCAACCTCTCCCTTGTAACATTTCCAGTCCTATTTTTTTTGTTCATGTGCTTTGCCCTGATTCAAACCTTTTTAAAATAATAATAATAATAATAGTTTGTCTCAGACTGGGTCACCAATGACAGGATCCAGACTAAAAGTCCAGCCCACATGCCCTGCTTTTAAAATCCCTGTGAGTGATGGAGAGTCTCAGGGAAAGAAAAGGTGGAGGCAAATTGGACTGCGTCATCTCCCCCCACTTCTAAAAATAGCCAAGCCTTCTGACTGCACAGGCTTATGTTTCCAGGGCAACCGTGTTCATTCACAGCTTCCCTCTCTTATAAAAGGATGGAACGTCTGGGATGTGCTGTGAAGTGTTTTCGTCCACATGCCCATGTCCCATGAGCCTCATCTCAAGCAAAACGAGATAGAATAGAGGAACCGTCAAGGTTTCAATTAAATAGAAACTGTTCAGTCCAGTCAAACTGCTGCCATCATCAAACCTTTATTAACTTTGTCTTGTTAACATTTAAAAAAAATTCAGAAGTCAAAAGCTGAAAACAATGTTTCTCTTTCAGTGCTGTCTTAATAGC
Source organism: Phyllopteryx taeniolatus (assembly GCF_024500385.1). NCBI lineage: Eukaryota > Metazoa > Chordata > Actinopteri > Syngnathiformes > Syngnathidae > Phyllopteryx > Phyllopteryx taeniolatus. The sequence goes on along the minus strand of NC_084516.1, from coordinate 14,024,002 downwards.
GGCGCGGTGGGTGACTGGTTAGAGCGTCTGCCTCACAGTTCTGAGGTCCGGGGTTCAATCGCCGGGCCCTCCTGTGTGGAGTTTGCATGTTCTCCCCGTGCCTGCGCGGGTTTTCTCCGGGCACTCCGGTTTCCTCCCACATCCCAAAAACATGCATGGTAGGTTCATTGATGACTCTAAATTGCCCGTAGGTGTGAATGTGAGTGCGAATGGTTGTTTGTTTGTATGTGCCTTGCGATAGGCTGGCAACCAGTTCAGGGTGTACCCCGCCTCCTGCCCGAAGATAGCTGGGATGGGCTCCAGCACTCCCGCGACCCTAGTGAGGAGAAGCGACTCAGAAAATGGATGGATGGATGGATGCTGTCTTAACTTGAATGCTAAATGAACATAGTGTAAATCCGTTCATCTTGGATCGTGCTTGTTGGCGTTGCATCTCAGCTCAATTTGGGCAGGATACACCTTGGACTGGTCGCCAGCCAATAGCAGGGCATATTCAGACAAACAACCTGTCACACTCACATTCACAACTAAGGATAATTACAGGTTTCAATGAAGCTAACATGCATATTTTTAGAATGTGTGAGGAAGACCCACGCAAGCAGGGGGAGAACATGCAGAGGCCTGAGCCGAGATTCGAACTTGGACGTCTCGACTGTGAGGTCGATATGCTAACCACTTCTTCACCTTGCAGCTGTTTCTGATGCGCGCATGTATTTTTTATAACATGAACTAACTGCCATACAAGTTAAAACATAAGCACTAATAAAATGTAAAATAAATAAATGTAAGTACCCTAGCTCAGTGATTCCCAACCAGCCTGCTGTAGCACACACCAAATTATTATTTAATTACAAATACCGTATTTTCACGACCATAAGGCGTATTAAAAGGTGCAGTCTCAGTTACGAGGTCTATTTCTGTATTTAACACATACATAAGGCGCACCGTATTATTGGGCGCAGGCATGGTAAAACATACACTAGCTTAAAACATACGGTAGCATGCATGCACGCTAAAACAATGTTTTTAAAAAGGCAGCGGGAGCAAAACTGAGTTCGGTTGTACTTTATTGAAGTATTTAACAATGTACTAATGTTATATTTTGATCAATCCTCATCCACAAATCCATCAAAGTCCTCATCTTCTGTATCCGAAATGAACAGCTGTTCCTCCGCGTAACTGATAGCTTGCACTTTAAACTGTGCTTCATAAGCGTGTCTCTTCTCGGTGCCATTTTCGGGGGTCCTTAGCCAAACCGATGTTTTGCACAATGCACACCCCGGCGCTATATACCTACTGGGGGCGTGGCTTTAGCGTCCTCCTTCACGCGCCCTTCCCCCTTTACGTACGCATGCTGTCCTCATTCACGTCCGCGTTTCCTCTGTATAAGCAGCGTGTCGGCAAGAAATGCTCCCAGTCAGTCAAGCGGTGAAAAAAAAAAGTTTAAAAAAAAAAAAAAAAAAAAGTCAAGCGGAGCGCTCATTACACAACAACATTTATAGATGTTGGAACTCGGCGCAGCACATTATAAGGCGCCCCGTCCATTTTGGAGAAAATGTAAGACTTGTAAGTGCGCCTTATGGTCGTGAAAATACGTTATATTTTTGTTTATGTATTTATGCCAGCAACGTATAGTGAGAGTCAGAACAATTGAATATTCTTCCATTAAATGGAAAAAAGTCCAATGAACCTTAGTATCCACCTGTTACCATTCATACAACAGAATAAGTCATGGCTTCCTGTGAGTATAACAGCTTTGTGTCCAGTTAACCAGGCCCAGATTTCACACTGAGTCAAGTTTGTGGGTAAATTGGGACAAGATCATCATCATTCCTTATTTTTCAGTCTGTGGTCTCACCTTTCAACCACTTTGCAGAAAAAGTAAAATTATTCAGAACATCCTGTATGGACTCACGAAAATAATTTTGTTTGGGTTCGAATCTCGGCTCAGGGCTTCTTGTGTGGAATTTGTTTGTCCTCCCACATCCCCAAAACATGCATGTTTGGTTCATTGAAGACTTTAAATAGTCCATAGGGGTGAGTTATGTGAGTGTGAAAGCTTGTTTGTTTATATGTTCCCTGTGACTGGCTGGTGACCTGCCTGGAGTATACGCACCTCTCTCCCTTAAATCAGTTGGGATTGGCTCCAGCTCACAGGGCAAACTAATGATGACAAGTCCTGTAGAAATGGAATGAATGAATGGATGGATGTGTTGTTTTTTGTTGTCCATGAGCAGATGACTCAGGAGATGAAGAAAGTCCGGGCCCGCATGATACTCGAGTCTTAAACCAAGGCGCGTTGAAGACATTGGCCAGCAAGCTGGATGATCTGAGCACCTGTAACGAGCTGATCGGAAAGCATGGCGCCGCCCTCCAGCGCTCCCTTAGCGAATTCGAAGATCTCCGCGGGTGCGTCAATGGCACGGATAAAGTGAAGACCATAAATGAGCGAGCTGCCCTCTTCCGCATCACCTCCAATGCTATGATCAATGTGAGCATGAGCTGTGGCTGCCCTCATTAACTGCGTCTCTGTCTCTCCGAGCTGGGGGCGTGCGTCGTCTTGAGTTCTGTGTTGTGTTCACACTTCAGGCTTGTCGTGACTTCCTGGATGTAGCACAGTCTCAAAACCGAAGGTGGCAGAAAGCCCTGCAGCATGAGCAAGAGCAGCGTAACTATCTGGAGACCACCATTGAGCAGCTAGCCAAACAGCACAACAGCCTGGAGACAGCCTGGAGGGAAAAGCCCACTTCGTACACAGGTGAGACGCACTACTGTCTACTCGTAATGCAAAATGTGAAAGGCACTGCATTTGTGCATGTGTGATGATTGTTTTTCAGACTGCTACATGATGGTTCTTCACTCTTTTGTTCATTACTATAGACTCACTGATACCAACTTCTTTACATCTGGTTAAGCAAATGAGATCCTGGAAGAGCCGTTTTGAAATGCTCACCTTTACTCACGAGAATGTAACTTCGTCGATCTTTGCCAAGCCCGAACAGTCCTCAACATTTTTACTAGGATTGGGAGGATACAGTATTAAAACCAAAAATGGCAATACTTGAAGATATTTGAAAAGACCGTGCCATGCCCCTTCCAACTCTCAGAGTTTGTGCCTCCAATCCAGATATAGCCATAGAAGCTCACAGTGTTACCAGACTTAATATAATTATTCATATTATTATGTTAAGTTGATTAAAAACAAACAAAAACAGCCTAGATTAAAGATGAATTTCTTCAGCTAGCCTCCTCCAACAGCATGTTATGTGACTACTTTTTCTGGTGATGGTCATCTGAATGGAGTGAGCAAAACTCTGACTAACGCTAATGCTAGTTCTGTTCAACTATGCAAAACCGACAGGAGGAGAGCAAGAAACATGGCATGTACGACCTATAAACCTGAAAACGCAAACCCTCCAATCTCATTTACAGTAGGTGAGCAATATGGGAGCATTTCAGCTAGCCAGTTCAAAACGGAGATGGAAATCGTGTGGTCAGACCAAGACCAAGACTATTTGCCGTACGTGCTTAAAAAAAATTCTCAAAAGTCACGTCGAACATGTTAATGCACCTTCAAAGAAACCTTTTCAAGAATAGTTTGAAGTGAAGCATGGAAGAAAGGTCTCTTCTGACACGTATTTATTATATTAATAAACTATATATATTATGGATATAACAAATATAATATTGTGATGAAAAAATATATATAAATATGATATTATTAGAAATATATACACATTATATATTCATTTATAAACCATTATTTAATGTATTAGGCTCCAGCACGCCTGCGACCCTTGTGAGGAGAAGCGGCTCAGAAAATGGATGGATGGATGGATATTTAATGTATTATTTTAAAAAGTCAAATCGTTTCTCGAAGTGTGGGTCAGAAATCAAAATATGAATTGAATCTAAATTTCAGTGTATCCTTCCCACACTACTAAACATATTCACCTGACTCGACTGATTGAAAAATTAAAAATGACCTGCCAACATTGCAATATTTTTCTACACAGGTCCTATTATTTGCAGTCCTGCCCGTTAGAAAGTGGGTGCCAACCGCCATACGCCAGGCTATTTTTCCTGTATTATAGACCTGCACTGCAGGTCACTGATGGTGTAGTGGCACACCCGCCTGACTTCAGTTCAAGCTGCGTGGGTTCAATACCCACTAAGTGACGTGTGAATGTGAGTGTGATAGCTTGTCTGTCTCTATAAATGTCCTCTGTGATTAACTGGCGACCGGTCCATAGCGTACACCGCCTCTCGTTTGAATTCAGATGGGATACACTCCAGTTCTCTGCAGCCCTCAACAGGATAAGCTGTATAAAAATGCTCCTATGCAACAGCCTGTTACCACAAAAAAAGTCAATTTGTCAAGATAAATGCACTTTAATTATTAGAAAACTGACATACACTACTCACAAAAGTTGATTGTGATTCTGATTCTAAATCAACCAATACATTTCCAAGGACATCCACTTACGGTCGTCTCCGTCTCCTGATGTCAAATTTAGCATGATGAAGAGGACTGTTTAAATACAAATTCTAGCTGAACCAGGAAACGTGTTAGTGTTTTAGTTTTTGTGAGTAGTTCTGTGTTGCGAGATGGAAAAGGCCATTATTTCTCCCCCTCTTACCGTGAAATTCCCCATTTTTTGGCAAAGTATAGCATTTTCAACGTCAGTGCTTTTTTTCAGTTTTTCCAGTGTGTTGTGGAGGTTTGCACAAGTAGAAAAATAGTCCACTTCCTACATAATCAAGTGCCTAAGGGTTCATTTGATTTCTGACTAAATTCCCTGTCGCTCCTGTTGATATGCAGTTTTTTTTAACATGAGACAAATGGCTTGTTGTTTGTGTTTGTCCTGTATTTCACTGTAGGTGTGCAGAGAGCTCGCGAGGTGGACGAGAGTGATGAGAATGATGAATTCTTCGATGCCATGGAGGACGCGCCTTCATTCATAACCGTGAATGCGGAGACCACGCACAGGTGAGACTTTGCGTCTACACTAAATTGTTCGGTCTGTCTTTCAGTCTTCCAAAATCAGACAATTCTTTTTCTCAGGCGCTCAGGGAGTAGTCAGAGTATGAGTGGTGGAGTCCCCAGTGACTGGACCCTTAACGAGAATGTAGGTCCCTTTACAGGCCTCCTCCTTTTGTGAGACAAGATCTAGACAACTAAATTACAGCCTCTCGTTACGACGTCTTTCAGGACACCTCAGAATCAAATCACATGCAGCTACGGAGAACAAGACGCAGCCGTATTCCAGACAAACCCAATTATTCCCTCAACCTGTGGAGCATCATGAAGAACTGTATTGGGAAAGACCTGTCCAAGATACCCATGCCTGTAAACACATCACATACATTTCTTAACTACAAATATAATTCAGTTCAACTCGATCACATTCCTTCTGTGTGCTCGATTGATGTCAGGTCAACTTTAACGAGCCGCTGTCGATGCTGCAGCGTCTGACCGAGGATGTGGAGTACAGCGAGCTCCTTGACCGGGCGGCTCGCTGCGACTCCTCCTTGGAGCAGATGTGCCTGGTGGCCGCCTTCTCCGTCTCCTCCTACTCCACCACCGTCCATCGCACATCCAAGCCCTTCAATCCTCTACTGGGGGAGACCTATGAGTTGGACCGCCTGCAGGAATACGGCTACCGGTCCATATGTGAGCAGGTGAGTTAAAGTCCCAAAAGTAGCCACACTCTTTAACCACACTCACAGGATTAATAAAGTGCATGGCGATTGAAAAGTGACTCCTTATTTCAAAATACTTGCAGGAGAGTGATTTTAAAGTGTTATTTCTGCAATAATACCTGGGGGATTTATATCTTGGCGATTGGTATGGCAATGATTACTTCTTCTGGATACTTGTTTTTACAGAAATTGTGTTTTTCCTCAGATTTCGTCTTTTTGCCATATATCATGGTTATGATGAGCTATAGTGACACTTTTATCACAACTGTTCTGTCATCATCTTCAGTTTCGTAGGTTGGATCTCGATAAGTATCATCTAGGTTGCCTCAAAGAGGAACGTTTAGTGCGATAGTGTAAAAATCCAAACATCAAATCTATCAATCTTTCATGAAATATGATAACTAACATTAACTTATACTAACAGGCCGATGCACTGGCACCCAAGCTAAAGCACTACTTGCTTTCCGGGTCTTCTATCAATCACCAAACCTCACTTTCTGTTTTCTGTTTTTGCGGGAGGTAAAGCCTTGTTTCATGGGTGGGGCCAACATGGAAATGGGAGTTGACCCTGTGTTGCACTAATGTATTTGCAAAAGTTACTGAGTGCAATAAGAGACTGGACTATGTCAAGTTGGAACTAAGCCTTGATATATACCAGTATTCATCTGAAAGATTCATTTTCTCTATTCATGATTTCTGTGCGTAACTTAAAAATGCTTAATATTAAATTAGCCCACTCTAATTCTCATTATCTGAGGGAAGAAAATCCAGATTAAAATCTCATATATTAAAGAACAAATGGTAAAAATATGAGAAAAAAAGTTCAATAAATAAATAATTTGAAAGTGTTTTAAAATAGGGAGTTGCTTTTCAATCACCCTGTGTATCTATGGTGTAAACTCAGGTGAGTCATCACCCACCAGCTGCTGCCCACCACGTCACCTCACAGCGAGGATGGACCCTGTGGCAACACATCACTATTGACAGCAAATTCCGTGGGAAGTACATCTCTGTCATGCCACAAGGTAAAAAGTATAAGCGGCATGTGTTTTAATTCCTTCTGCCACAAAGTTTTGATATGATGCTGCAGGTTTCTACATCAACAAAGAGAGCTAAAAACAAAATTTGGGACCATATGAAATGTTAAATGGGGAAAAAAAAAGAGAATGAAAACTGAATTTCCCTCAAAACAAATACAGTAGGAGGAAAATAATTAGAAAAAGTAAATCATAAAATAAATTGAGAAATTAAATGTACTTTTATTGCATGTTTTATTATTTATACATGTATTGCTATTATTTTAGATTGTTATTGTTATTTATTCTTATTCATTACTACTTTATCAACAATATTTGCAAAAATAATAACACTTTTAATAAATACATCAAATCTAAATACAGTACAAAGTTGTAAAAAAACAATATTTATTAGATTATAATTAAATCATTTTATTAAATTATTTCAATGTGCAACTTATTCAAATGATAATTCAATTAAACAATGAAAAGTAGTATACTACACAAATCTAAGATACATTTTCTATGTACTAAAGAGCAGTGATAGAATTGCAAATATATTCATTCCTGATAGTTACAGTTGTGTCCAGTTGTTTCCTAATCAATTATTAATTATTTTAGTTGCCTGTGCAGTTTATTGGCCAATAAATTGGAATTAGTAAAACATTTTTAAAGGGAAAGAGACTAATTTGGTTTTCCTGGTCAGTGGTTCAAGTGATTGGAGCCCCACCATTTTTATTTATTTTTATTTTTTTTAAATTTCCCCCCTGGTCAGTGGTTCAAGTGATTGGAGCCCCACCATTTTATTATTATTATTTTTTCGTTAAAAAAAACTGCAGCATTTTTTTTATGGTGATATCTGCACGTGCTTCCATTCAAAATAGGAAAGATTCACTTGCAGTTCCACTCAAGCGGGAACCATTACTTGTGGAGCAAAGTGACCTCAACGGTGCATAATATTATCGTGGGGAAACTCTGGATTGATCAGGTTGGGTTTTTGTCATTTTGTTCATTTCTAGCATATTCAAAGAATTATTCATTAAGAATAAGAGACTTGTCTGCTTTGAATATTTGAAATGTAAAGATTTCATGCCAATGTCTCATACTTTCTTGTTTCTAGTCCGGGGACATTGACATTGTAAACACCACCACCAAGGATACCTGCCATCTCAAGTTCTCACCCTACAGCTACTTCTCCAGAGATGTCCCGCGCAAAGTATGACAGCCTGTCTTCCAGTATGAGTCACAAACTTAAGCAGCGCTGTAACTGTGAGTGATTTCTTTTCCAGGTGACGGGTATGGTTGAGGACAGGGAGGGCATGGCGCATTATATCCTATCAGGAACGTGGGATGAAAAGATGGAGAGTGCCAAAATAGTGGATAGCAGTCAAGGAAGTGGAGGCTCAGAAGGCAAACAAAAGACAGTTTATCAGACTCTTCAGCCAAAACTGTTGTGGAAGAAATACCCTCTCCCGTACGCTCTTTCAAACTCATTTCCACCTCCTCTTAAATGACCGAATGTGCCATTTATCACATCATCTTTCCTTTCGCTACCCTAGGGACAATGCAGAAAACATGCATTATTTCTCTACCTTGGCTTTGACTCTGAATGAGCCAGAAGAAGGGGTAGCGCCCACCGACAGCCGCATGCGTCCAGACCAGCGGCTCATGGAGGCGGGCCTGTGGGATGAAGCAAACATCCAGAAGCAGCGTCTGGAAGAGTCTCAGAGGCTGGAGAGGAAGAGGAGGGAGGTCCAAACCATGCAGGCCCTTGAGGATGGTGAGTCCATTAAACATACTGTACAGTGGTGCCTTGAGATATGAGTTTCATTCGTTCTATGACCACGCTTGTAAGTCAAAATACTCATATCTCAAATCCTCTTTCTCCATTAACATGCATGGAAATGCCATTAATCCGTTCCAGCTCCCCCCCCCCCCCCACCCAAAAAAAGTTTTTCAATCAAAATAACACTCTACAGTATTTTACTTTATTAAACATAAAGAAATTACATACAATGAGAAGAATCGAACAGTTTGTGCATCATAACTAATTCATTGCAGCTCCTTCTGGTGTGTGCAACTTGGCCACCAGGGGGGCAGTATAATACAGTCAGGCAGGAAAAAAATAGCAGAACATAAAGAGTATATGCCTGTAAATAATTTTATATTGGCTGTCTGCATGTGTTGCTGCACCAGAGTAATATTAGTTGTTTTTTCACAGAGGATAAAGAATATTACATGCCTGTGAGTGCTTATCCTCATAATGGTCATTGGTGTGCTGGAGCCAATCCCAGCTGACTTTTGGCAAGAGGCGGGATTGACCCTTGGCTGGATGCTAGCCAATCGCAGATTATACAAGACATTGTACTGAAATTTAACAGTCTAATTAACAGTCTTTTGATATATAATGTGGACTAAAGTTTGGGGACAGAAGGCCATATGGAGTGGGTCTCTGTTTTGCTGCTGGAACAGCTTTCACTCTTCTCTGAAGACTTACTGCCATGATTTTGTTCTCACAATCTGTTCAAGTGGCAGCCTCGTGGTTAGCACGTCTGCCTCACAGTTCGGAGGTTTGGTGTCCTAGCCTTCCGGTGTGGAGTTTGGATGTTCTCCCTGTGCTTATGTGGGTTTTCTTCGGGTATTCTGGCTTCCTCCTACATTCCAATAACATGCCTGTTGTTAGGGCTGCCACACATTGAGCGATGCGGCTGAACACAATGGAAAATCAGCCATTGCAATTCATCTCACGTATGATGAATCACATTGTGCAATCTAAATTAATCAAATTGTGTATATACTCCTCCCAGAATGCACAAAATTAACTTCTTAGCAATTTTGCCCATTTGGGAGACACAATCCAGGGTGCACCCACTTAATGGATTATTTTAGCTGGATTAACAAATACAATCTATCTGCCGGTGTTATAACGCTTTAAGAAACGGATATTTGAACACAAACGGCAGCCCAACACATGTAGACAGACAATATAACAATACTTACAGGCATATATATATCCTCTGAAACAAAACGACTAACATTACTGCAGTTTACTGAGACACAGCAGTTGTGGAACTCTTATTTAGTTTCTTAATGAGTTTTCTATTGCCCCTGGTAGCAAAGTCGCCCACACTAGGAGCCACAACAAATTAATTATGATGCACAAACTGTTTAATTCTTTGCATTCTATTTAATTATGTTTTCTTAAAGTAAAATATTATAGAGTGCTATTTTCCACAGCAATTAAAATATCCATCCATCCATTTTCTGAGCCGCTTATTCTCACTAGGGTCGCGGGAGTGCTGGAGCCTATCGCAACCGTCTTCGGGCAGGAGGTGGGGTACACCCTGAACTGGTTCTCAGCCAATCGCAGGGCACACATAAACAAAGACCCATTCACACCTATGGGAAATTTAGAGTCTTCAATCAACCTACCACGCATGTTTTTGGGATGTGGGAGGAAACCGGAGTGCCCGGAAAAAACCCACGCAGGCACGGGGAGAACATGCAAACTCCACACAGGCAGGGCCCGGGATTGAACCCCGGTCCTCAGAACTGTGAGGCAGACGCTCTAACCAGTCGTCAACCGTGCCGCCAGCAATTAAAATATGATGATTATTATTTTGTTATTAAAAACAATTTTACATACACATTCTAACTATATTCTGTCTGTATTTAGTACATGTCAGCAAGTGCTAACACTGTTATTTTATCTGCTTAGCATTAGCACATTAGTAATGTTTTTTTTAACATGTTTGCACAAGAAAGAAGCACATATTTTTGTTGGAGTTCTATTCTGACAAAATAGTCTGGTTGGACATTTACCAATCTGGGTTTAAGGCCGTATAATCCAATAATATCAGTTAGCTATGAAACATGGTGTTTGTGCGTGTGTGTGTGTGTGTGTGTGTGCGCGCACAGGTCAAGATGTGGAGGTGTACCAGCCTCTTTGGTTTGAGAAGAGAATGGACGAAACAACAAGAGAAAGCAACTACATCTACAGGGTAGGCTACTGGGAGGCCAAAGAGAGGCAGGACTGGAGCATGTGCCCCGAAATCTTCTAGAACAAACTGAACCAGCGGCTGTTACTTATCCATCATGGACTCCTCTCTGCGGTCTGATCGTTTCTAAGATAAAACATACTCGTCGTTCAGTCTGCGCAGAATACGTCATTACTCTCGAACCTGGAACGACACGGTTCTTGATGCTTCTTCTGACAAAAGACACCACCTGGATCACAACACCCTGCTTCACTTACATTCTTGCATCTGGAGCTACCTGGATGGGAAGAAGCTGCTTTACAAGTTGGTAAACAATAATAGCTATTAGTAGTAGTATACTTTAATGATTTTTTTTTTTTCATTTTAAACGTGAATGAACTAGTAAAGTGAGGTCTTCACTGTTCCTGGAGAACCATCATCATCATTACATCAGATGTGTACAATTTGACTTTTAAATACAGTAGTAGATTAAGTGCAAGGGTCTGAATTATATTGAGAGTTTGTGATGGATTTTTTGCTTTAATTAAAGTTCCACTGAAGTACACAGTGGACTGAGTGTAGAAAATTGGAGTTAGATGACAAACTTGTGGGCCTTGTTGGACCTGTTACAAGTGGGAGTTATAGGAGTGGTTTCTGTGGTTTGAGATGTCTGCAATAAGTAAACTGCACTCATACCTGAAAAAAAGAAAATCTCAGGCAGATACGCAAAACGTGCACAAAAGTCATCTACTTTATTCTGAATGCCAATTTATTAAATGAAAAAAGAAATACATCTTATCTTAAGGATGAGAAAAAGATGAGGGTAAAAAAGTAGCACAAGTACTGAAAGAGTGCTGCTCCGCTCTAGTGTGTGGACAGTAATAAAAAAAATACTGTCAGTAATCTGTTTGTTACGGTGGGCTGGAAGTGCAAAACAATACAACAAATTGTGAAACACTTTTACATTTCAAAAAACAAATTAACAAAAGCCGAAACACTTTTATATTTCAGAAAACTGCGCCATAGTTGTATCGGCGGCGGTGCTCAGTGTGTGCAGGCCTTAACCACCATAATCCTAACCTTAACTCATCCTAAACTGCTTTAACCCCAACCCTAGTCCTAAACCTAACCATAATAAACTTCTTTGTTTTTTCAAAAAAATTTATTTGGAATAGACGTCTCGTTACATTTGCGTAGCCTCCCCTTCCCGCGATGCAGGAGCCAATCATGTTGAAGCGGGGCGGGTCTTGCCGAGAAAGGGTTTCCTCTTAGAGATTTCTAAGAATGTCTGTGAAATGGGATGTTCCCTTTCCAGTTTGTCTCAATTGTAATTTGTTTCGTCTTTTGTAAAAGTGTTTCTGCTTTTGTTAATGTGTTTTCTGAAATCTCAACGTGTTTCGTTTTTTTTAAATTTGTTTTCTTAAATGTAAAAGTGTTTCAAAATTTGTTATATTGTTTTGCACTTCCAGGCCACCGTAGTTTATTGTACAAATGTTTAAGTCGCTGGTTGACTTGCCTGTACAGTATATATAGAGAAAAATACAGTAGAAGTAGAATTACATCTTTCAAAATTACTGTAAAGGGTCTACATACTTACTAAGGTGACTGTATAAGTTTATGTAAACAAAATATAACTATCATGAGATGTTGGGTCGGATTATTCATTTGACTTTATAGGCTATGTGTTGTTCAGAAAAAGCACAACAGTGACGTTTACCTGCAAGTTACCTAAATACCAAGCCTCTGACACACTACATGTACAGTATTTTAGCTATGTATGGTTTTGAAGCGCCCGTTTTAAAAAGTGGTGTGGAGCTCTTTCACCTAACTGTGAGTGGACTCTTACTGGAACATGATGTGAACTCACCATTTGTGCCGGACGACCTTGAAAATGTTAACTTTTTTTTTTCTAGCTCAAATAAAAACACAAAGCTGTCGCTGTGGTGCTGTTTGCTGTCACCCCGGCATTATCTACTGTCAATGTTAAATAGTTATTAAAAGGGAACATTTGTTGACAAGCTGCATGGCCAGTCCCCAAAATGAGGATGCAGGGAACCCACTACCGACCCCCTTCCCCCAGCTAACGAATTTCTTCTGGCTCTGGTGCCTCAAACGTAAAGATGTGTAGGCATAAGAAAGATGCTATACTTGGTGCTTTTGTTTCTTGATGGGCAGCACTCTTGCAGCAGCCGCGGAAGTGTCTGAGCTGGTGGACTGCCTACAACGGGGTCCTATACAACTGGACAGTTGGTTGGGGGGAGGTGAGCTGAGCGAAGGGCGTTGGCAAAATGGCCCAGAGGAGTTGAGAAGCAATGCGGAGCTAGATGGGTTTGGATATGGAAACATTCTTTCTGTATATATGTTACGCGAAAACGGACACTAAAGTTGCTTGGTTACTTAGAACTTTGCTTGTGGCGAACAGGAGTGACGTCATGCACGCTGTGATCGCAACATCGATGATTAATTGAAGACTCCAGACCTCTTACATCCATAACCGCTTAACTATTAGATATGTATTATGTCTTTGTTTTATGGTTTGTTTTGTATTGTTTTTTGTGACAGTGGTCTTGGAAAACTAATTTCCTACATGATAGTGTCAAACTGGTGTCCCGGTGGCCAGAGTCGGCCCACCACATCATTTTACGTGGCCCGGGAAACCAAATCATGTGCATCCACTTCGTGTTTCATGCTAAAATACCAAAATTGCAAATTGTCTTCACTTTTAAAAATATTGAGATATTGCAAGCATTTTGTTTGTTCCCGATCCTCTTTGTAAAATAAATAATACTGTAGTCGAACAGTTTTTACTGGCTTCTGATTTCAAAAGTAGTTATCCATCAATTTGTGTATATGTAATAATGTGAGGTGATCATACATTGATATGGGTTCACAGCCATAATGGCCCTCCAAGAGAAACCATATCTATGATGTGCCCCGTGACAAAAATGAGTTTGACACCCATGTTCTACATATATCCGGTCTTACAATAAATGCTACCATAAGTAGTGGTGTTTGATTGACAGTTGACTGGGGACATAGGCACCGTGTTTGGGAGCTGTAATGACACCCTTGTTCCAATTTTTTTCATTATTGCACAGAGGTGGCGGAATGGGGGGGCCACTGGGGGCATGCCCCACCCTATGTTCACCCTATGTGTGTGCTGTGCCCCTTTTCAGGAATGACAAATTTAAATCCCCCCCCCAAACCTATTATTGTTTACAAACATAAAAAGTTCTCTGGAGTGAATGAATGGTTGCTTGTTCACGTTCCCTGTGATTGACTGGCGACCAGTCCAAGGTGTACCCCTCCTCTTGTCCAAAGTAAGATGGGATTTGCTCCAGCCTCGAATTTTCTTTAACTGACACTTTTCAAGTTAACGAGAAACATTAATATTCAAAAAATTGCAGTACACTGGTGCGGAGGGCTCAATACTTTGGGTTTGCCCTTGGCCTCCAATTTCGTAAACGCCACTGGCTCCAAAAGGGTGCGCTGGCCCTTTAAGAAAAAAAAAACTAAACAAAAACAAATACGCAATGCCGTTGACGTTTGTGAGTCCGCCTTGACGCGGTCAGGCTGGTGTTGTCCATGTGCCACTCACTCACTGTACCCTTGGGGCGCTCGTCGAAGGACAAAGTAACAAGCGGCGAATCTTGTCTGGTTTTGGGAAAACGCGACTGCAATGTAGCGGACGTCACGAACCCGGAAGTGAAACGCAAGACTGGCGCTGCCTGTTTTTGACAGAATGCAAGCTAGCCGCGAGCTAACGTTGGCATAAAAATACGAGCGAGGGGAGCTCGACTCTTTATAAAGGTCAAATAAGGTAAGCGTTTGGGTTTTCCTGTGAACAAACTACTGTTCTCCTTTTTATACGTATTACTGTTTTAACCCCGGCGTATGAAGCTGCGTTAATTTGAAGTGAAGCGAAACATGATGGAATGAAAAGTGTTCGGCGTTAGCTAACACATAAAAGCCAGCAAGTGTTTGCTAACAAGCTATTTTAAAAATATCATTCTGGAAGACGTCCACAAGCTGTGATGGAAATAATACGGAGCTCCCATTCATATCGATTCATATGTGATTGTTGATGTTTCTACTTTGGGAGTTTATATGTTCATTCCTTCCATTATGTCACCTCCGCTCTCTTCCTTTCCGGTGTGTCGTATGGAGACTGTCGTCAGGTCGGGAAACAATTTATAAATCTTAGTGCAACATTTCTCGCCTTCTGGTTCTCTTCTGAGCTTTTGGGGGTATTTTCCCTGTATCTTTACCCAGGGAGGGTGTTACGCATTCGGCTACGTCATCAAAATAGAAGCACGTGGGCAGAGGCAGAAGAGGCCAGTTGTAGTACGAGTCTGCTTCAATATTTGGGACAAAAGGTTCCCAGGTGTCTTAACATATCTGTGACATACTTTTATCTCCAAGAATTATAGCACACTTAAGAACTGATGGAAGGTGCCATTTTCTAGCTATGTTACTAAAATGTTCAAAATACCTGTATATTGAAATAGACAATATCATTGGATAGAGGAGTGATACACAAATAAAATGATCCCTAGTTTGTAAGAATTGGATAAGGATTATGAATTGCAAGTCGGCCCAAATTTTCTTGACCAGAAGTAAAAAATCTTTGGGAAATTTGTGACCGAAACGTGACTCTTTGGTAGAAAAATGCCCGTATGTTAGTCTTATTAGCTGAAAATTATGTTTAAACAGGCCATTTTCAGATTTTTCAATGGCGCCCGCTCGAGCCATCTAATTTTCCGGGTCATACAGAGAGCAAGCACATCGTCAGAACTTAGTTAAACTTCACAGAAAACAGTAATAATAATAATAATAGTTAGTTTAGCATGTTTAGTACAGGGCGGCACGGTGGACGTCTAGTTAGAGCGTCTGCCTGACAGGGTTCAATCCCCGGCCCGCCTATGTGGAGTTTGCATGTTCTCCCCGTGCCTGCGTGGGTTTTCTCCGGGCACTCCGGTTTCCTCCCACATCCCAAAAACATGCATGGTAGGTTAATTGATGACTCTACATTTGCCCGTAGGTGTGTATGTGAGTGCGAATGGTTGTTTATTTGTATGTGTCCTGCGATTGGCTGTCAACCAGTTCAGGGTGTACCCCGCCGCCTGCCTGATGATAGCTGGGATAGGCTCCAGAGCACGCCCGCGACCCTAGTGAGAAGCGGCTCAGAAAATGGATGGATGGATGGATGGATGTTTAGTACATACTAAAGCTCGTTAAATCCAAACTGTCTGTGCAATCATTTCTTTTTTGCTAATAATGCTAACCAAATAATTTTTGAAGTAATCATGGACCAGGGTGACAAAAACATGCAATGAAGTGATCAAAATAATAGTTTTACATTCCATTGTCCACACCGGCTATACAGCAAATTTGATCTCGAGGTTTTTTTTGCTGACATCACACCAAGACATGGCGGCATATCGATTTTGGCGATGTAAATGGGAAGTTCTGAGAGCAATTAGTTATTTATTTAATTGCTCCAAAATTGACTAATATTATTGGAAATGACTGCCAGTTTCATTTTCTTGAGCAAAAATAAAAAATAAAAAAATACATAGAGAACTTGTTAGTGATATAAGGGCCATCTGGATGCTATCGGTCCTTTAAGCCCTACGATGGTCCCCAGGCATCCTGCATCTTCTGGTCGTGAGCCCAGGTAGCACAAGAAGATCCAGACAATTCAGGAGAAGATAGAACTCTTGGATATGCTTTGAAAGTTAGTTACACGGCAGTTGGATTGCGAAGGCTTTATTTCCATTCCCTCTCAACCAGTGACCTGCGGTGAGGTTCATGATTGGTGAGGCACTGACTACGTCACATGACGTCTGAAGCGCTATGAAGCTCAACTCAACACTGTCACATGCTGGTTGTGGCACCGTACATACCAGACTCCACTGTGCACTTTTAGTGGCTTTTCTGGTTGATAAGAAAGACTAAGTGTCACACACTTTTATTAAATATTAGATATTCTGTTAAACATCAGTAAGTGCAGTACATGTGTGATAAAACGTATATTATGGGCGATGTAATGAGGAAACACCAATGTGTCTTGTGAAGCCACGGACCAATCACAGCCTGGCTTATTGGATGTGTGCGTGGTCTCTTTTTTTATTTTTTATTTTTTTTATTTTTTATTTTTTGTCCTGGTCGGCTGTTAAGTCAAGCTGAATGGAAAATCTGTATCCCTTTTATGCCGAAACAGTTTTACTGTGTCACAGTGGAGTTTTTAAGGTTCCTTTTTGGTGTTATAATTGAGATTTATTGAGACTCAGACTTGATCAGTCGAACAGAACAAAGTTTCTAAAAGGGAGAAAGAAACAAAGACACAAGACAAAGCACGAATTGTAAACAGGATGAGTGAAGTAAATCATTACATTATTTACAACAATGAAACGATAAATATGAGTGTTGCATGGGGCTGTAGTGCTACATCCTGCGTGGGAAGGAAATGACAAGATAGAACAGGACAAGATAGAACAGGACAAGGACAGGAGAAGAGAAGAAGCATGCAGGACAAGGGTCGTGAACCCGGCTGTACAACTGAAGTGTGGTGGCATTAATTATGTAAATTATAAAACTGTACAAGACGAGAGTATAATTGAGGGAATAAACAAGCGATTTGCATATTCCTGAGTTATTTGTTGCATTAAGTGCGTGACCCCACACCCAGTGAAAGATTCCTAGGGGTGTGTGCCTGCGGATACATGCAAGTGAATTGATACCGTTTTACATGCACAAAGACTGACAGAAGTGTCCTGTAATTGCTGTGGCCTCACCGCGGCGGCTGAGGACCCTACCCAATCAGCTATTTTAATGATGCATGCAATTTTTGGGTGTCTTCAAATGCATTTATATTATGTTTAAGAAGTGTTTTTTGATCATTTTGAATGTGTTTAAAGCATGTGGGAGGGTTAAAATAAAGCAGTTGTCTATTTTGTAAATATTCACCTATTGGATATTGGGTCTGGAATATATCCCCTGCGATAAACGGGGGTTCACTGTATAAGCAATTAAAAGTAAATTTTCCGTAACAGCGAGGACAATGGTCCCATCATGATCCACGCCGATGGCTTCTCCAAGTACCAGGCGAGCGTGCAACCGGGAGGCAGGAGGAGACCTCCCACAGAGATGCTCCATCTGCTCTCTGCGGTTATTGTTTGGCTAGTGACGGGGACCACCATCTCCAGCCTCAACAAATGGATCTTTGCCGTGTACAACTTCAGGTACCCCCTGCTGTTGTCCGCTCTGCACATGCTGACGGCCATCGTGGTGGACTACGGCTTGATCAAACTGCGGGTGATCCGCCACGCGGGGGTGCTGGAGCAGGACTTGACCCCCGGGGCCAAATGTAAAGTTTTCCTGCTGAGTCTTACGTTTTGTGCCAGCATCGCCTTCGGCAACATGGGTCTGAACTACGTGCAGTTGTCCTTCGCGCAAATGATCTACACCACCACCCCGCTCTTCACTCTGGCCATCTCCACGCTGATCCTGGGCAAGCAGCATCACATCCTCAAGTACACAGCCATGATGCCCATCTGCCTGGGGGCCTCCTTCAGCATCATGGGCGAGGTCCAGTATGACCAGACCGGCTGCTTGTTTGTCATCGCAGCCACCATGTTCAGGGGTGTCAAGTCCATCCAACAGAGTAAGTTACTCTTGATCTTTTTTCTGTCTCAAGCTATTCCATTCAAGAAAGCTAACTGACTTAGCCAGGGATGGATGGGCCAAGTATGGCCTGTGGGTGGCACGACCCACTCCGTTCTGTAATCTGGCCCACCAAGCATTTATAGTATCGAGAGTGCGGTAATATTTGTTGCATTAATTTAGAATTTTTTTCCCCCCCTAAAATTGGTTAGTTTTTTTCTCATTATTAAATTCATTTGCCAATATCTAATTGATTGATTTCGTGTAATAAAATGAGTAATAATAATAATACAATATTGTTATTAGAATAAATTGTATGAATAAAATATAAAAATCATACTATAATTAAGCATTTTTGTAAGTCAGTATTTCAAGACCCGGTCTAAATCAAGCAATTGTATTTTTTTTATATATAAAATACAATATTAGTCATGGAATGATGAAGTACTGAAAAGATTTTAAAATGTTTCTAGAGTTAAGTTGGGTAGGGTTTTAAACCCCAATTCCAATGAAGTTGGGACATTGTGTTAAACATAAATAAAAACAGAATACAATGATTTGCAAATCATGTTCAACCTATATTTAATTGAATACACTACAAAGACAGGATATTTAATGTTCAAACTGATGAACTTTATTGTTTTTAGCAAATAATTATTAACTTAGAATTTTATGGCTGCAACACGTTCCAAAAAATCTGGGACAGGCTCATGTTTACCACTCTGTTGCATCACCTTTTCTTTAAACAACATTCAATAGACGTCGGCGTTTCTGGGTGTTGTTGATAAATGGCTTTAGCTTTGCATAGTAGAGTTTCAAGTTGCACTTAGGGATGCAGCGCCGAACTGTATTTACTGACATTGGTTTTCTGAAGTGTTCCTGAGCCCATGTGGTGATATCCTTTACACATCCTTTACACTCTACTATGCAAAGCAAAAGCCATTTATCAACAACACCCAGGAACGCCGCCGGCTTCTCTGGGCCGGAGCTCCAGGCTCCCCTTGAGTAGGGTTCTCTTTCTTCAACAGGAGTGTAGTCTCTGAGTAGTCCTTGTAACATGGTTGGTTTTATATATGCCACAGCTAAAAAAAAGTGGACGGCGGGCCGCAAGTGGGCCTCCGGCTGTAGTATGGACACGGCCTGATTTAAAGCATACAGTAATTACACGATTGTCATAGTTTCTTGTTTATACTAGGACCAGGAGAATTGAAAACTAGAAAGACAAGCAAAGTTCAGTTTTTACTGAGCAAGATAAACCATTCTTTCCCCTCAGGCATTCTCCTTCAAGAGGAGAAGATCAACTCTGTGTTCCTGCTCTACCTGATGTCCATTCCCAGCTTCTGCATCCTGGCCGTGGCGGCCTTGGCACTGGAGAATTGGGCCCTACTGGAGTCGCCGCTGCACTACGACCAGCGCCTGTGGGTCTTCATCCTGCTCAGCTGCCTGGGCTCGGTCCTGTACAACCTGGCCAGCAGCTGCGTCATCACGCTCACGTCGGCCGTCACCCTCCACATTCTGGGCAACCTGAGCGTGGTAGGCAACCTCCTGCTGTCCCAGCTGCTCTTCGGCAGCGAGTTGTCCGCCCTGAGCTGCGCCGGTGCCGTGCTCACGCTGTCGGGCATGCTCATCTATCAGAACTCCGAATTCATCGTCAGTTACATGGACACGCGCAGAGCCAAAATGAAGGATTCACAAGGTAAGGACAAAATGGATGTCGCTGAAATGAGATGTCGTTGGCAAAGAACAGAGCGGGACAATGAGGACCCGACAGACTGAAATGCAGGTAGTTCTGCTTAATTAGTCAAGAGCAGCTGACTTTTTACGGTGATCCTCACTGATGATGACGATGTGCCAGAGTACAGGAATCCCCCACATTTCAGAGGTAATACGGACTGAGCCCTACCAAGTAATTAAGTTCGTAATACCTTATTAATAGTTTTAAACTGGCGCGGTCCCGGTCACATTTTCTTGCATCCCAGTCACAGTACATTGATTTTGAGTATTGCCTGATATTGAGTCTTATCCAATACCTCGCCATACATATATACGAGCGCATTCGCTTTCTTTAGTAAATGATACATTTACATGGTTATTTAGAAGTATGAGTTAAATGTATGACTCAGTGCAGCTGCTTGTCATGAAGTATTTGACACTTGTAGCATTTCTATTTGAAAGGAAATCGTTAAAAATGTCACATTTCTTAACCTGTAGCTCTTAAACCCCGACAATGCAAGATCTTTCGGCTTGCCCTGACTGTAGGCCGTGTAGGCAAAATATTTCTGCATCTCACTCTGTGCCTCTTCTTCTTTAACAAGCTGGAGGACGAACGTGAAAACGTGACCTTTCAAACATGAGTTTTACGGACAAAAGCAAAGCGCCGCCCACTACAGAGCACTGTGGCTGCAGGGCAGAGGCACAGCCACCTACATAAACCCAGCGCTGTAAAAAATAAATAAATAAATAAAAGGCCGCTATTTTTCATCCGATACTGATGAGCTGGAAATTACATAATCGCCCCCAATCTCCGATCACGTGATCGGCTCAGGTCAACTGTAGTTAAAACCATAATTATATCACAAATTACAATCCAAAAACTGTTCAATGTCACACATGCTGTAGATGACTTTCCTTTCCACTAACAACCCCAGGCTAAGACATATCACTTCAGCGTACTTCATTGAGACTGATTTTTATGTAGACAGGGCTTTGGTTTGGCTTGTAGCAGCTTAGAGCACAAAAACTGCAAACGATGAGTGAGTTTTACAATTACTAACTGATGATAGATTTCACACAAAAAATACAAAAATAAAAGTGAATATTTGGGGGATTACTGTGCTCATACATCTTCAATGTGCCAAGCTTACTGTGGAGTCCAGAAGAGGTGGTCTTTTTTTTTTTTTTTTTTTTTTTAAACTATATATTGATTGTCCAATGACCAATCCTCCTACCGACTCCTCTGTTTGAATATCACTCTGACAAGGCCTCCACCCGCATGTGTTGTGTTTATGCAAGTAAGCACACTTACACCGTTTGGATACCTGGTGAAGATTGCACAATGACACCACCTAAACTCTCCTGCGAACCAGACTTTGACGTTTAAAGCAGGGGGGCTTTAGCGCTGTTTAGGGTGGTACTGTTACACGACTCCCTGGTTCCTAATTTTAATTAGGGACGAGGATTTTGGCATCTTTTTTCCCCAGTTAGATTTATTATGCCGCAGAAAGTGGTGAGTGAATCCCCACTGAAAGCACCTAATTAATCATAAGAATAATACAGAGCAGCCTACATTTTCAGTCTCCATAGAATACTTCCCCTCTTTTTTCACTGCTATCATTATTAGGACCACACACTCCCTAAAGTAGTGTTTCCCAAGATGAGTGAAATTGCATCATTTCCCATGGGTTCCCATGGTTGGGAATCACTGCCCTAAAGAGTGTCGCTCAAAAAGAGAGGAGATGGAGATGGAGCTGCCCTGCAAGCTGCCATGTTCAATCCTAACCAATGTTTCTTTGACTAGGGAGGACATTTTGTTTCATTATTGTGACACATCTTCCAAACTAGACTTCTGCTGGACAGTAACATTGCCTCTTAAAATATGTTTTACTTATATTTCATTTAATGACATTTTGCCTCCTCACTCCTATTTATTTTTGAATGTCCATAGCAGTCACTGACTTTGAAATGTTGTCTTGCACAAGCGTCAGTGTTCCTGTTGTCGGACGGAATGCTAAATGCTGCTGCGTGTGTGTAATATATATATGCCAAATGTTTACTTGTGTTTAAGCATTTTTCATTGCACTGCGGCGTCAAACTGGTTCCACACCAGAACCGCCAAAGCCATCCATCCTATTTTATTTTATTTGCTCTACTAGTAATTGACAAAATGAGACTGTCTGAAAAGTTATGTTTACAGGTGCATCTCAATAAATTAGGATACGGTGAAATTTTTTTTATTTTAGTAGTTCAAAGGGTGTTGCAGGATTAAAACCTATTTTAAAAATATATTTTTATATGAGCTACTGAAAAGTAGAGTGAAGTAATTCTATTTTTGTCATTTTGCAGGAGAGTGCTTTAAAGTTTCATCAAACGTTCAAATCAAGCTTTATTTATAGAACACTTTTCATACAATGATATGCATCTCAAAGTGCTTCACATAATTAAAATCAATCCCCTCCCACCACTTATCCACACATACATGCACACACACAGTTAAAAAAGTGAGCAAATAATAATGTAATGACCTATGGCTGGGCACAGAGACATCAAGTGGGAAACGTCATCTCAGGGAGCCGTCTGAACCGAGAACAGACAGCAGATCGCGGCCACGGTACCGGCATGGAGCCCTGGTGTAGTGGTGTAGGGAAAGCCACAAATGGCGACTGATGACCCATGTGGCAGGACCATGGACATGATTAATTACAGCTCCCACTGCAGAAGGCTCCCTCTGAGGAAACACTGAAAGACACTAAAAATAATCATAAACATGCATTTAAACAAAAACAAACACACAGCTGCATAAAACTCAGCTTTCAGTAAAAGTTTAAGACTATAGAAAATAGTAATGAAACATTGAAACTAAAATAGTTAACTATTAAAATAGTTAACACTACTGGGGTAAGTTATAAAGTTAGAAGTTTCTCACTTAGGGCCTCAGGGCCGATGACTAAAACTTCAGTTTTGTCCTGGTTAAGCTGGAGAAAGTTCTCTGGCGTCCAGGATTTGATGTCTAAAATACAGTTTAAAAGAGTATCCATTGGACTGGTGTCATCAGGAGACACTGAGATGTATAGCTGTGTATCATCAGCGTAGCTGTGCAAGTTCACGCCATGCCTCCTGATGACTCTGTCAAGATTTAGACCAGTATTCATCTGAATGATATGCCATTTCTGCACTTAACTTTAAAATGACAGAAATGGAGTTCACCCACTCTAGTTCTCAGTGCTATCCATATACCAGATTTTCACTGATTGCCGGTGAGCCGCGGTTCGCTGTATAGAAATAATGTAGGAATTGGACTTCTGAGTAGTATTTTCCTTTGTGTTTATTGAATCAATACTGTGAGTTTCACTTTTTGAAAAGAACTACTGAAATGAACTTTTTGACCATATTCTAATTTATTGAGAGGCATGTGTATATTTAAGATGCCTCATACATCCCCAGACTGTTTAACTACATTTATTTTCCTCGATGGTTTGAACTTTTAAAAAAAAAAAAAAAAAAAGAGGTTTCGGGATTCTTTTTTTTTTTTTTTTATCAATCCACTGGTTCAACACTTGAATACCTCAAGTAGCTTTTCAACTCTGGCGTGAAAACGTCTTCAAGGAAACAAAAGACAACGTTACAAGCATGTGTTTTCAACTTTGTGGTTAACAATATAGTGCACTGATGAGGTTCCGAGCTGCTGGTTGTATGTACTCTGTATTTTATTATTATTTACATTATGTATTTTTATTGTCCCGAACAGCACAGTCGACTGGTTCAAGAATGCATCAGGCCTTATTGAGACATTCTGTAGAAGAGTGGTTTGCCATTTAGTTTGGATGCCTCCATAAATGTTTTTGTTTGGGGGCAAATGTGTTGGGAGAACTCATGCAAACACAATCTGCTGTTTGTTCATTAGGAATAAAGGACTGCTACAATAACCGACATTATACAGCTTCTTGTCACACTTGTTTCTTTCAAAATTCCCCCCCCTGTCTTCATTTGTGTGGGTAAGCCCTTAAACAATGTTCACCATTGTTTAAGACTTCCCGGATAAATACATTTTAGTTAGCCCTGTAACAAGTCTAATCCAGATTATTTTGTTTTAACTGATTTTAAAACTGCAATGACATAATTTTAAACAGACTTAAAAAAAAAAGATTGGACCAGTAACATTGTAATGTTCCCAAAGTGGAACACATTGGACTTTTAAACCAAAACATCCTAGAATAATATGCATCAAAAGTCAAAACAAAACTGCACATGCATGTAATGTCAGCGCTGTGTTCTGCATTTTATTTTTCCTGATGTCACCTTAAAAGGTTTGAGTGATGGCAAATAAGTCTCATGATAACCAAAGAGCCAGACTTTTTGGTGACATGAGAAAGTGCTAAATATGAGTAATGTATTGAATGAATAAGACGCTAACTTAATTGCTCATAGATCATTCCTTCTCCAATGGGTGTCGCCAAAGGGTGAGTAATTTTATTTTATTTTACTCTGGCTTTGTTCTGTTTTTATGACCATGTTGAGCACTAACAGATCTCAGTTTAATCTATTTTTAGGCCAGTAACAAGTTTCATCCAGATTTTATTTTAGCCAATTGTAAATCTGTTCAATACGCCAGGATAATATAGACTTAAGTTATTTCCCCAAAATACTGTACATAAAAGCAAAACAACACAGTGTGTGGTAAAATGTGGTGTTCAACCAAAATCGTGTGTGTGCTTTTTTCTTTTTTCTGATTTCACCACTAAAGGTCAGAAGAAAGTTTGATAATAACCAGAAATTGAATTTAACTGTGACAAAAGTGTCTGGCTGCTTCACTATGCGCAATGTAACACAACGCCATCTTGGGGTGAGTAGTTTTACTTTGAGTTTGAGTTGGTGTTTATTGCAGTGGTTATACTTGTATGACAGTTAAGAATATTAACGTTACCTACATTACCTGTTCAGTTAAAAAAAAATGTTTATCATGTCGACAGTTTAAGCCTGGAACACTTCAGTTTACATTACATTGATTAGAGTGTGTACACCCTCTTATACAGTAACTGGGGGTGTGGCTGTGTTCCGAATTAACCAATCACATTCAAGCACACACCTGCCACCATTTAAAGTGCATCTGATTAACCCCAAGTAAAGTTCAGCTGTTCTTGGAACTGTTCAGAGTGAAATAAAGTTGTCACAGTAGTAATAGTCACAAGTGTACACTCATTATATAGAAACAACCAACAAACACAAGAGTGACAGTGAGGTGAAATTAAGAAATGTAATCTAATCCATCCATCCATTTTCTGAGCCACTTCTCCTCACTAGGGTCGCGGGCGTGCTGGAGCCTCCAGCTGTCATCGGGCAGGAGGCGGGGTACACCCTGAACTGGTTGCCAGCCAATCGCAGGGCACATAGAAACAAACAACCATTCGCACTCACAGTCATGCCTACGGGCAATTTAGAGTCTCCAATTAATGCATGTTTTTGGGATGTGGGAGGAAACCGGAGTGCCCGGAGAAAACCCACGCAGTCACGGGGAGAACATGCAAACTCCACACAGGCGGGGACGGGGATTGAACCCCACACCTCAGAACTGTGAGGCTGACGCTCTAACCTCTAATTTAAGCAAAACCCCCAAAAATATATGTTCCATGTTGGTATGTGGTAAGTAATAAATATAATCAAATTCTGCTAAGTGGCAGGTATATTATTGACAGTGATATAATTATACAATGATGAATTACAGTACACCCAATATGCATAATATTGTAGATTAAGTAATATTTGAAAAATGATTACAAATTGAGTATAAATACTGATACAAAAATAAACAGTACACAGTACGTACATATATTAGCTGGTTGTTCCCCTAAAGTTGGTTAATTAAAATGGATTCATGTTTTAATTAATTAATTTCGCTTTAAATAACTGGTGAATGAATTTATTGCGGTGGCGACTGATTAGAGCGTCTGCCTCACAGTTCTGAGGACCGGGGTTCAATCCCCGGCCCCGCCTGTGTGAAGTTTGCATGTTCTCGCCGTACCTGCGTGGGTTTTCTCCGGGCACTCCGGTTTCCTCCCACATCCCCAAAAACATGCATGGTAGGTTGATTGAAGACTCTAAATTGCCCGTAGGTGTGAATGCGAGTGCGAATGGTTGTTTGTTTATGTGTGCCCTGCGATTGGCTGGCAACCAGTTCGGGGTGTACCCCGCCTCCTGCCCGATGATAGCTGGGATAGGCTCCAGCACGCCCGCGACCCTAGTGAGGAGAAGCGGTTCAGAAAATGGATGGATGGATGAATTTATTGCCCATTCCTATTCTATCTGTCCTCCCTCCTAGAAAGACTTTCTTATTCTGTCACCATTTGTGATTGACAAAGTTTGAACTGTTTTCACAGGCAGCCTTCAGAGGAAGATGACAGACAGATGCCACTGATGTGCTTCTCTTTCCTTCTTCCCTCCTTGGGTGGTCCACATAAGCAGAAGCCTTGCAGGAATCAGAAGGAAGCAGCGAATGAAAGCCCTCCAAAGACGACCTCAAGAGAACAGGTTAGAGCCTCCCGCATGGAGCTTACATGCTCGAATGTCATTATTCTCGCACTCATTACTTTATTAGGGCTTTCCCCGGACTCCCTTATCAGATTCCTGCACTCGCTCTGCTCCATTACTATATTTGTACGTGTTTTCCAAACACTGGGCCAGTCGCTGCAGTGACGCCGAGAGCCACTTCGGCATGTTTCCTCTCAGTTTACATTCTTCGCACTAACACAAGCTGAAGGCACGCAGGATGCCGGGAATGTCCCACTTGTATCCCCATGCCACGTCTTTTGTCCATTGAAACACTCTAATCTGGCCTCAAGTGATGGAGCAGACACCTCAACATGAACGCGGACCGACTGCGAGCATGACCAGCGAGCAACTTTCTGCTATCGACGATGAGGACGTTCTCAACAAAATGGTGAGAGAACGCGTGTATTTTTTAGCACAGGCCATAACATTAGGCACACCTGCACGTACTAATCGCGTCCAAATGCAAGAGCTCTACCAAAAATTCTGCCTTTACAAAATAATAATTCTTACATCCTAGTTTGAAATTGTGTACAACTGTACTCCATCATACTTGTGATGTTTTTAATATCTTGCCCCTCATATGTAACTTAGCCATGAAAATATTAGTAACACCTATCAGAATGATGCAGTAGTTATACATCACTGTGACCACAATAAACATAATTGTTAAATTAATACCGCTCACATCAAAATTGTAGTTTGAAAAAAAATAATTATTATACAAGAGTTGCACATAATGAAGTGTCATTAACTGCTAGGCGATTGTATACAGCTCATTTCATATACAAACGAAATATATGTATAAACTATATGTACACACATATACTGTACATACATAGTATATACATATATTTACCTGTATTTTGTTTTATACAACCCAATTTATATCCAAAGAAAATTTGAATTAACAGATGACAAGTGTGATAAAATGAAGGAATATATTTTTTTGTACTAAGATAAAAAGATTAAAAGAAAATGTGTTATAACGAGTGCATTGAGTTACGAGCATGGTCACGGAATGAATTAGTCATAAGTCAAGGCATCACTGTGTCCACATACACTATATATAATGTGTGCGCTATGTTCCTGCACCCCATACAAAAGTAACATCTCTTTTTTTTTTTTAAAAAAGCCAATTATTAAAATGTATATGCAAAAATATGGAACTCACATTTTGAAAATTTGAAACCAAATTTACGACAGCCCAACTTAATGTAATAGAAATTGTGTTTTTAGCTGGACAATGCTGTAGACTTTGAAGAGCGGCGTCTCATCCGCGCCGCGTTGAGGGACCTACTGAAGAAAAAGCGAGGTGAGCTCAACTCTGGGAGATGGATACATAATAATAAACATGTCGCAATGTCTAATACGGCTCATCTTCCTCATCAGACAAGCGGGAGCAGGAGCGAGGGTCTCGGCAGCAGGACTTGAGGCAGCAGGGCCTCAGCAAAGGAGGCGCACCAGGCGGGGGATTTGTGGGCACAGCGAGGGCACCCATGAACCAGCAGCTGACAACCAACAGTGAGTCATCTCTACGAAGATGATCTCTTAGTATTATTCGTTGCATAAGTTTTCTAATATTCATTTGATTCTCTGATGTTTTGGTTAGGTCGACCAGCCTCCTCCGTGACAGCAGGCGGGTGAGTCACATGTTGCAAAGGCAATATCAATTCTCACATATAAAAAAAACTTTTAACAAAGAAAAAGACCATTTTAAGCTACGCTATTGTTAGGGGGTGGCATTTGTATCAACTTTACAAATTATTTTTCCCTCCAACTTATACAGTACATATGCCAACTTATTTTTCTGAAGCAATATAAAAGGTGTATCATCAGGTGGGAATTTATTTATTCCAATTTGAATAAATACAGTAGTGCCAGTTTTTTTCACAAGATGTCTTGGTGA
This sequence comes from Phyllopteryx taeniolatus, assembly GCF_024500385.1. NCBI lineage: Eukaryota > Metazoa > Chordata > Actinopteri > Syngnathiformes > Syngnathidae > Phyllopteryx > Phyllopteryx taeniolatus. The sequence goes on along the minus strand of NC_084516.1, from coordinate 13,995,473 downwards.
TGACTAATAGAAAATATGTTGGTCCCATTTTTTTTTCCATACAAAAACAAGGGGATCATTTGGGGAACGGTATCTATTACAGCAGAGGCGACTATTTGAGGAAATACTGGAGTCAAATTTAATCGAAAGTGATTAATTGTGGAACAATCTGAGAGTTAAGTCTATTAGAGAGGCCACTGTTTGAGGAACTAAATCATTTATTTCATATAAAAAAAACAATATTCCATTCATGTAAAATACTGTATGTTAACCACATTGAGAAAATGTTACTGTCCACAAGTGATACTTTAAACTCCACCTTTGTGTGTCCAGGAGTCCTCGGTTTACGATTACATTCATGCGGTGGCAACATAATTTAAGATTTGTACGTCTAAGACTGAACGTGCAGTAATCTACTACTACATTAGCGTAGGTTAGTGATAGTTTCATGAAGTACAGTAAATATTTGTATGAAAAACACTTGTGGGGCATAAATATAACAGTCCAATGAAAAACGTACTCCCGTAACGGAGCATGCGCGTGACCATATATTCTTTCACCATGGTAAAGCGAGGAGCCTCTATATTAGCGTAGTTATTAGATGCGGACTCTGCTGTCTGTACTTCTCCTCCTCAGTAAGACGGGTACTGCTCAAGCCGCCCAGAAGTGTCCCCCCTCTGCAGCACCCAATGCTAAAAACGTCAAACAGATGCTTCTGGATTGGTGCAAGGCAAAAACGGAGCCATATGAGGTCATAATCTCCCCATTCTCCTCTGTTGTGACTTACTGCTCTGCTCGGCTCTGTCTTTTCTCATCAAAACTGTCTCTGCTATTTTAGGGGGTGGATGTCCGCAACTTCTCCTCCAGTTGGAAGGACGGCATAGCCTTCTGTGCCTTGGTACACCGCTTCTTCCCTGACGCCTTCGAATATTCCATCCTGAACCCTCACAAGCCCCGGGACAACTTCCGGCTGGCTTTCAGCACGGCAGAGTAAGTAAGCTCTCCTTCCTCGTGTCACCTTGTTGTCCCTTGCTGAGACTGACTTTAGGACTCTGGCCTCTATGCTTCTCCGTTTGCAGGAGGCTGGCCGGCTGCCCCCCTCTGCTGGACCCTGAAGACTTGGTCCGGATGAAAGAGCCCGACTGGAAGTGCGTTTACACGTACATCCAGGAGTTCTACCGCTGTCTGGTGGAAAAGGGCCTGGTCAAAACAAAAAAGCGTGTTTAGGGTCTGTCTATCATGGGACAGCATTAAGTATAGTGAAGTAGACACACTAAGTGCTTTTTTCATTTCAACACAACATATTCATACTGCTTGGTTATTGTTTGCCATCAAGAAACGGAAGGCATAGCTTTTGAACATCGTCATTACTGGACACTTCATTAGGTACAACCACACAGTCTAAATGTGAGATGAGAATTGCAAAGTTTACCTATACACAGATAATAAAGTACACTTTAGAGTGACATTGTCAGTCAAGTTCCGTGACGATGACACGTTGTAGCCAGATTTTCTAGGTAAAGCGGGGTATGCGTATACCGATAATCCGGCCTCATTTGTGCAGTTCCCCCTTTCCCAATAGAAGTCAGCAAAGACCCAATTATCGGATGTCTCTAAAATATTATCTTGAGCAATTATCCTGTGGTGTAGGGTCTGTTAAGTGTGGAGTTTTGAAGCTGCCACTGTGGTTCTTTGTATTGTGATGGATTTTTATTGAAAATTTCAGTCGGACAGAACAAAGTTTATTACCGGTAATAAAGACGAGGAAAGTAGATCATTATATGCCTAGTACAATGACACAGGTTCGAGTGTTGTATGAGGCAGTAGTGCTACACCCTGCGAAGGAAGGACAACGTCGCATAGTTAGGAGTTATTTATCGCAACGAGTGAGTGGCCCCACATCAAGCGAATAAGTCCCAGGGGTGCGTGTCTGCGGACACATGCAAGTGAATTGACACCGTCTCGCATGCACAATAACCTTCAAAAGTGACCTGTAATTGCTACGCCTGCACCGCCGCCTAGAGCCTCATGCTGTAGACATGCTTATTTTCCTTGCCAAAAAAAAAAAGAAAAATGTTGAATAAAACTAGGTAACCTAGCGAGTGCAATAAACTATGTATGATTTTGTTTACATTTTTAGGGACAAAGGTTACTATACTTTTGTCTGTTAATTTTTTTCAGTGACAGTTTTGTTGTTACATATCAAATTCAAATGGGAATAGTTTCGTTAATTTATTCATGTTTTACTGTTGAGCATTTAAAATATTTTATTAATATGCATTAAGGGTTGTGTTTTTAGAGGAGGTTGATAGATGTAGTGAGGGAAGACATGAGGGCAGCTGGTGTTAGAGAGGAGGATGCAGGAGATAGGCTTAACGTATTTTCACGACCATAAGGCGCACTTAAAAGTCTTAAAATGTTCTACAAAATGGACGCGACGCCTGATAATGCGCTGCTAGTATGTGCTAGTAGGTATATAGCGCCGGTATGTGCATTTTGCAAAACAACATCGGTTTGGCTAAGGACCCCCCCCAAAATTGCACCTACGAAGAGACAAGCTTACAAAGCACAGTTTAAACTACAAGCTATCAGTTACACGGAGGAACATTGGAATCGAGCAGCCGCGAGAGAATTCAAGATCAACGAATCAATGTTTTGCAAGTGGAGGAAGCAGGAAAACGAGCTTCGCCAAATAAAGAGGACAAAGCGGCGGGCGAGTTACGCCAGCATATGTGAATGGATTGGGGATGCCTGGGCTAAGGTATCTGCTTTGACTGTTGTCCGAGCTTTCGCATTTTTTAGCAGCCCCCCGGCAACGAGACTGACTCCGACAATGACGAGAGGTAACCCGGCATGTTTGATGGAGAACTTGCCTAGCTGTTCATTTCGGATACAGAAGATGAGGACTTTTGATGAATTTGTGGATGAGAATTGATCAAAAAATAATGTGCGTACAAATTGTTAAATACTTCAATAAAGTACAATCGAACTCAGTTTTGCTCCCGCTGCCTTTCTACCGTATGTTTTACCATGCCTGCGCCCAATAATACGGTGCGCCTAATGTATGTGTTAAATACAGAAATCGATCCCGTAGCGGTGACTGCGCCTTTTAATACGCTGCACCTTATGGTCGTGAAAATACGGTTACATGGAAAAGGATGACACGCTGTGGCGACCCCTAATGGGACAAAGAATTAGAAGGGTTGTGTTTTTAGTCACTTACTCCAAGTTTCGAATAATGTCATTATCATTTGCTTTTTCTTTTTATTGAAGAGGGGGGGGGGGGGGGGGGGGAATCATTGGTTGAAATCAGAAAACGGATTTTGGGGGGGAAATATCTGGGATTTTATTGTATTCCCCAGCCCAGCTTTTGCGGTTTCTTGAAGAGGAAACTCGCAATTGACAGTGGAGATATAATTATGTAGAAAGCTCAAAATAATTTTTATTTGAGGAGCAGTTTTGCTCATCATTTCTTCATTTGAGGAGCAACTTTCTAATTTTGAGGAGCATTTTTTTTTTTTAAGGTTAATCACACAGGGACCCGAAGTAAGGGTTTTATTAAACAATAAAAATGCAACATTATAACATGAGAAATTAATGTAGGACTGCAGCTATTGCATATTTCTCTTCATTTCTGTTTGGGTACAACCCCCATTTTACCCATTGTTTCTCTCTGACCACAGTTGCCACGTTGCCAATGTTGCCACTTGCAAATCAGATGGTAGTATCCTGGCCATACGCCATACAGTGACTACACAGAGCAAAACTTTTTATCACCCTGTATGTAAGTAACGTCAGTGTTGGGAAAGGTCATTTTCTACGCCAACTAGTTCAAAGTTCAGTTCACCGTTCCAAAAATAGGCCATTTCATAATTCTGAACTAAATTCACCGTTCCAAAAATGAACTAGTTTATAGTTATTTTTTTCCTCAATATGTAGCTGATGGGCTATTATCCTCAAAATACTGCCATTTCATTTGCCCCCATGTTGCAACCCATTCAGTCCACACTAGTAGCCAGTTGCAGCTTCCACCCTAAAATCTGAAAAACATGAGGAAAGACTTGTTGCTTCAATTCTTTTAAATGAGGAATTAAAACAGAAACAGGGCTTTTGTCCTTTATGAGCAAAGAAAAACACATAATGCAGTATGATAGGAATGATTGTGAAAGGACTGATAACTTTGCATTCCTTGCAGCTCTGGCTCACTATAATAAAATATTCTTGTATTACAAAACTAAATTCAATTTTATGGTTCAATGTGTTTTATGAGGCACAAAATGCTAATTTAGATTTGCAAATAGCGATGCGAGACCGCTTAATTCGAGCCTTGATGTGCGTGGTGTGCTCTGTCGAGTACACAATTCCTTACCTTTCCTCCTGTGATAGGCTTGTGTTGTGAGTATGAGAGAGGTGAGAGGCGAGGAGGATGCTGGAGAGGTCAAAGGTGGTCGAGAAGATGCTGGGGGAAGTGAATGAAGCAGATGAGGTAGAGAATACAGGATCCGTTTCAGGCCTCTCTACTTTTTCAAAGGAGACGAAGTGGCCGCAGGTGGTAACGGAGCAGTCGACGTCGAGGGCCCAGGATCCGGTACGGGATCCGGTATCGGCCTCTCGACCATCTTGAAGAACCGTTCGAGGTTCGACTGAAAGGAGACCCTCTTTTCCTCCTCCCAAATCTCCTTGTAACACCGCAGGTGGTCCGTGACCCCCTTGAAGATCCTGGCGTACCTGGCCGCGTCGGGGTCCTCGGCCTCAAACTTCGCCAAGCCTTCCTCGATCAGCAAGAAACCAGCCGCTAAGCTCTTGCATGTGAACCTCTTGGGCTCTGGGGTTGTTGCGTCCTGCTCCACAGCCTGTCTCGCTTCCTCCTCCTCCTCCTCCTCCTCCACCTTGGTGTTTACCGGCGGCTTCCAGAACAAACTCTCACCCAACACTTGTTGGGCACAGCACTTGTTCACCCCCTCCTTGATGATCTCCGCCAAGGCAGTGGGGAAATCTTTCCCTGCTTCATTCGCGCTACTGACGGCTTCACCTTCCACTCTAAGGTTATGCAAATTAGCGCGAGCTTTAAATCGCATAAACCAACCTCTGCTGGCCACAAACGACTTCCCCTCACTGCCTTCTCCTTTTTCACTTTTCAACGTCTCGAAGAGGCGCTTCGCCTCCTGTTGGATCAACACGAGGCTGACGGGGAGACGCCGCCGGTGCTGCTCCTCCAGCCAAAGCACCAGAAGTCTCTCCATCTCCATCATTAGCCCGCTGTTCTGCTTGCTTATTATGGTGGATTTCATATGCGGAGATGCCTTCACATGCTCCAGGATGCGATCTTGATCCTTAATGATAGTCGCCACAGTGGAGCGGCTTAAGTCGAGCACGCGGCCGATGTTCGTCGGCGTTTCTCCCCGTTTCGATCGCTTCACGATGTCTAACTTCACCTCCATGGTAATGGATTTCCTTTTTTTCGAAGCTCGGCCGTTGGAAGAGTCCGCTTTGCCCTTGGGCGCCATAACGAAGGCTAGAAAGTCACTAAAGCAAAAGAAAACAAGTATGTGTAAGCACGGCAAACCAAAATGGCGTACGGCGGAAAGCGAGTATGCCGTAAGTTGTTCCTGGGTCACGACGCGACGTCGTATTCCGAGTCCGCTCTTACGACACCGGCGTAACTTGTACGAACACGCCGTAACCTGCGCAAAGTCATGATTACAGTAAATATATGTATGAAAAGTTGACGCTTTAGTAAAGTCTTACTTAAATACTTCTCGTCGTAACTATAAGGGTTGGGTCGAGTGTCACGAACCATGTATGTATTTGTGCACTACGCAAAGTTAGTTGGAACTTTCCTACGACGCCGACGAAACCTTTCTACGTATCCATGGTAGTCTCGAACCCCAACCTACGCTAACACAGTCGTAACGTTATAATTACACTAAATAACTGTGTGAATAATACGATAAAACAATAAAATGAAAAACTCTCAAAAGAAAATAATTCCTTACCTTTAATCATTTCTGTGATTGGTTCGGACGGCGTACTGTATTCTTGCGTCGAGTTCTGTTACTGCAGCACGATGCAACTTTTTGTACGTAGCGCAATGTAGTAGTAGTGTATAGTAAAGTCATAATTGCAGTAAATATTTGTAGGAGAAACACGTCTAGGCCACAAATATAAAGTAACAGTACGAAATACAGCGACAAAAGAAATGAAAAACAATTGCTTGTCCTTACTCCTGCGGTTGGCGTGTATGGCACACTGGAAAGCGGATCGTGCGCAACGCAAACTTATTCGGTGTTACGAGCACACGACACCGACGTAACTTTTTGTACGTAAAACATCGTAGTCTTTATCACTAACCTACGCTGACGCCGTATTAAAGTCAAGTGGTAAATATCCATCCATCCATTTTCTGAGCAGCTTCTCCTCACTAGGGTCGCGGGCGTGCTGGAGCCTATCCCAGCTGTCATCGGGCAGGAGGCGGGGTACACCCTGAACTGGTTGCCAGCCAATCGCAGGGCACATAGAAACAAACAACCATTCGCACTCACAGTCATGCCTACGGGCAATTTAGAGTCTCCAATGAATGCATGTTTTTGGGATGTGGGAGGAAACCGAAGTGCCCGGAGAAACCCCACGCAGGCACGGGGAGAACATGCAAACTCCACACAGGCGGGGCCGGGGATTGAACCCCCCCAATGGAAAACAGTTACAAAAAAATAAAAATTAATAAATCAATAAGTAAGAAAGAAAACCTTAATTCCTTACGTGGTTGTTTTTCACAGTGCTGTGACGATTAACGTATTGTTATTACGCCGCGACGCAAAGTAGTTCACTGGGCGACGTTCGTATTTAGGACGCTGACGTCACTCGTTGGATTTAGTGTAGATTAGAACTGGAACCTGGAAAGCGTCCCACCGTACTGAGCGCTCTTTCTCACATTTTGACTCTTACAGTCACCTCAGACGATGCTATATGACCATTGTTGAAATAATAATACATAGATTGTGTATGTAGCGAATGAAGTGTCCAGCTGTGTCGCTAAGGTACAAGTAACTGCATCTGTTTTACAATGTGAATACAAAGATGTATTTTATTACAAGCATATTATATATTTCAATTCATTGCAACAACATATTTCCATTGGTGCCACATGAATATTAATAGCTATTTGCACACAATGATAATTATAAAAAAAATAATAATTCTAACGCTTTCCCTGAAAATACCCTTAAAATTGTCTATGATTATGGCAGACGTCATTGTGAAACCTAATTACAAGCTGCAGTTGTGTCAGTGAGCTCAAAGTTGCAGCAGGCCACAATTGCGTCATTGAAATCCAGTACTTGAGCTCAATTACAGTACAAAGACTACTATTAAAGGAGACATAAGGCATTTTCCCCAACCATTTAAAAGTCATCAGGGGTCCTTATTAAAGCACTCTGACTTTGTTTCACCAAAATTCAAAAAGGATAAAGAATTACACCACATGTAATACCTACTTGTCAACCTCAGGTTGAAATCAGTCCATTTCGGTGGGTGGTTCTGTCTCATGCAAGTCCTGTGCAGTGTTGGCAACGAAGTGACTTTTCCATCCCCTCTAAAGAGGACAGAAAAGTGGCTAGTAGCAACTTCTTGTGGTGTTATTAGAGACTTTTGCAGATTCCCTCCAGAGCAGGAGATGTTCACACTCCGCATGCAGACTGCAAAGGAGTTGAGCCTGTGTAGAGCCGCCTCGGGCTAATTTAACCCTTTCATTGTGACGTAACTGGCAACATTCCGAACGGCTCTCTCACGGCAACATTTTGGGAAATAGACACACGGACCCGACTAATGTATTTACATACAAGTTTCTTTTAAAAGTAAAATTCAAGTCCCCTCCAACATATTATTTTGATTCTAGTTTGCAGTGGTGTACATTGTACGATATCGAAATGTTTTATAGTCGACCCTTCCTATGAAGCATAGCATGGTAACCAAAACATAATAAACACACTATGTTGAATCAAAACTGGGCTGACTACTTTTGCAATGTAATCCAAATATATATATATATATATATATATATATATATATATATATATAATCGTCACTCCACTTAAATGTCTAATAGCAGCATGTTGCAGTGAGTTAAAACTATTAAATGGCAACCCTGCTGGGTGATTATAATTACTCATGTTACACTGTGTGTAGCCATTAAATGATGAATTAATTGACTTGATGCTGGTTGTTGTTTTTTTTTTTTTTTTTAGAATATTTCTTTTTAAGACTTTTACTTATGCACTGAACAAAAACAGAGCTATTTAATTGTTTTTATTGTTTTTAGAACTTAATATAATGATGACAACCTTGACTGTTGCTGCATGGGCTAACCATAACAAGCATAAAGTGGCATTCTAATATATGTACAGTATATATTTTTTGTTTTACATGAATTTGTTTTTAATCAGGGTGGCACAGTGACCATCTGGTTAGAGCGTCTGCCTCACAGTTCTGCGGACCGGGGTTCAATCCCGGCCCCGCCTGTGTGGAGTTTGCATGTTCTGCCCGTGCCTGCGTGGGTTTTCTCCGGGCACTCCGGTTTCCTCCCACATCCCGAAAACATGCATGGTAGGTTAATTGAAGACTCTAAATTGCCCCTAGGTGTGAATGTGAGTGTGATTGGCTGGCAACCAGTTCAGGGTCTACCCCGCCTCTCGCCCGAAGATAGCTGGGATAGGCTCCAGCACGCCCGCGACCCTTGTGAGGATAAGCGGCTCAGATAATGGCTGGATGGATGTTTTTAAATCAGTATTGTTATTATCATAATCATTTATTACTTATAGTATTTCTTTTTATGATTTAACCTTTTCTGCTATAAGGGCTAATCATAACAAGCACAAAGAGCTGTTCAAATATTTTATTTTATTTCATTTTATTTTACTCAGTTTTTTTTCTTTACTTCAGTTCATTTTTAGATCTCACCTTTTGTTAATATGGGCCAACCATAACAAGCACAAAGTAGCATTCAAATATTTCATGTATTTTTTGTTATTACATTGATGAAATTATGTTTTTGTGATGATACATTTTTGTACAATGTGTCTTTTATGATATTATTTTCCCCCTCCTGTGGTCTAATAACAAGCACAGAGAGCTGTCATTTTGTTATTATTTTTTTGTTAATTTCATTAAATATTTTTTGAAGACATGGGTATTACTAATTAGTATTCTGAATTAATCTGTTTTTAGGATTTTTTCTTTTGTCAATGGATGATGATGATGATTACTACTAGTGAGGATAAGCGTTACGGAAAATGAAATGAAATAAATATATCCTTTCTTTTACACAAAGGATAAAGGTCCTCTGAAAATAATACCACTTCCACTTTTGTGTTACAAGTTCAAACTCAGTGATGATGTGGAATACATTTTGCTCCCATAATTGTTTTACATGCAGCAACACTATAAATAAAAGTTGCGAATTTGCGAGATTATAAATGAAATGATTTCGTGTGGGATATGTTTCATCAAGCCGAGGCTCCCTCTAGTGGTCATATATGTCTATGGCGCTGATGACAACTCTTCTTCGGTGGTTTGACCCCTTGCGTTTCTTCGCCACCTTTGTGATGGAGTCAAAGTGCGCCACCTGTTGACTGCAGTAATAATTGGGGGATGACTATTTTGCAAAGTACATGATGCATGTATGTATGCTTCTGTCTTTAGCTAAGTTGTTGGTTAGTTTTGATGACATTTTTAAGATTCAGAGACTCTTTGAGGTACAGTACATACATATTTATTTTTGTAACAGCTGCTACCAAACCGTCTTGTATGAGTTGGTAATGGGTAAGCGTCCAAAAAAAGCTTTTTTCCCCACTGTCTACTACTCCTTTTGGGCATAGTTGAAGTTGTAAATTGCAGTCGGGGAGAAGTTGGGGGCATGGGTAGAGCAAACCATTTTGGAGAGAAGAGAGGGGTGGCTTGTCTTGTTATTTTTTAAAGATGGCGTTTCATCCAAATAGTGCATGGTTTTACACTTTTCTAGCTTGTTTGAAAATGTAGTACAGTTTTAAAAAAGTAAGAAAAAAAACAATTCAAATGTCAGGGTTGCTGGGATTCAATTTCGGGGTGCTGGATTTCCCCCCCCAAATGGGCCTTAACTTGTGTGCACTGGATTTCGTGTATCTTTCGCTAGTGAGCTAGTTCTGTTTGTGTAATGAGAGGTTTTCTCCCGTTTGGTGAGTTGTTTCTGTTTTTTAATTTTAATTTTAATTTTATTTGACCTGCACATCGAGTGGGAAGTATTAAGGGGAAACTGCCATTTCCTTTCAACCGTTTTCTTATTTTAGGAAGTTAGGATTCGTGAATGTATTTTGCTTATGTTTTTTTTTTTTCCAAATGGGCATAGTCGCAAACGTTTAACGCCAAAAAAAAAAAGCTTAACGTCGCTTAATGTCCGAAAACTGCGTTCAACCGTCACCAAAAATGCGTGTGGAAATCTCTATTTATACAAACTCCAACCTCTGAAAATAAATATTAGGGATTAGAAAGAAAGAAAAAAAGATTGATGTTGCTTAATCCTAGATATGAAGATTAGATATACCAGTGCGCTGCAGGTCGATTTTGCCATTACAGGCAATGCATAGACATTGAAATTAAATTGTAATTTGCATTTCATGAGTTTTTTTTTTTTTTTAAGCTTTTCGTCTTCTGCAAAGCGTGTTGGTCCAAAATCCCAAAACATATTTTTACCAGTGTAAGGTTACTCCCAATTCCCTTGTCCTCATTGTAGGCGTTACAAAAAAAATCAAAATACATGTATATTAAAATAGATAGAGGGTTGATACATGAAAACAATGAGCCCAAGTTTGTATGAATCAGATATGGACTAAGGCACAGGTGTCAAATTGGTGGCCCGGGGGCCTGATTCGGCCCGCCACATCATTTTATATGGCCTGCGAAATTAAATCATGTGCATCCACTTCGTGTTTCATGCTAAAATATCTAAATTGCAAATTGTCTTCACTTTTAAAAATATTGAGCTATTGCAAGCATTTTGTTTCTTACCGATCCTCTTTGTAAAATAAATAATATTGTAGTCGAACAATACAGTTTTTACTGGCTTCTGATTTCACAAGTAGTTATCAATCAATTTGTGTATATGTAATAATATGAGGCGATCATACATTCATTTGGGTTCACAGCCATAACGGCCCAAAAAGAAAAACCATAACTACGATGTGGCCCGTGACAAAAATTAGTTTGACACACCTGGATTAAGGATTTTATGTCACAAATTGGCCCAAATATTCTTGGCCAGAAATCAATGTGAATCATTAGAAAAAGTATGACTGAAACCTTGACACTTTAGTAGAATAATGCCTGGATGTTTCTTATTAGTTGAGATGAAAATGTGATCTTTAAAGGTCCCATATTTTGTCTATTTAGACCTCGAGAGTGAAAAGTATCAATTTAATAAATAAAAAAAAACACCATGGTTTTGTCATGCGAGTGTCCAGAAAAGGCCCCTCTGACAGCTACTTCTGTTTGACCCAGTTTTGTATCCGCTTTGTCCATATTTGACTAAGACCGCCCCCTTTCCTCTGATTGGTTGCCTTCTTATAGAAGACCCATTTGTGAGAGCACACGTGTTTATGTTGACAGCTCTGGCTCGGGAGCGGAGATCTTTGTTAGTCACATAGATAAGCTTGAGAAATTTGAATGACCTGATTTCAGGCCTTTTGGCAGAAAAAACATATGAAGCTCAGGAATATGTGGATGATTTAATTCATATTTCACATGTTTACTGAGGCACCATATAGCCAATATTACATCCCAGATACTTGGAAAAAGTTGGTTTGGTACAATACAGGACCTTGAAACAGACTGGCTTGAATCAAGGGACGTATAAAAATGGGCGTGCACCACCTGGATCATAAAGACAGCAGAACTTCAATTTAAATAGTTAATCTTTTGTTTTCGACATTCCTTGACGAGGGAAAGCCTCGTCAAGGAATGTCGAATGTTGAATTTTTAACACAAGATGTCACCACAGAGCCACCAAAAATAACAATCGCTGATGTCTACGCTTTGTTCTGTTTGCATATATGTTATTTGTATAAATAAATGATATACTGCACATGTATTTAAATTTTGCCCGAAGACATCAGCCATAAAGAAAAAATCTTGGCAGGCTCGACTTCAAATAATCGTCTTCAAACCTAGTTATGCTAATTAACATAGCATACACAGGAAGTCAGCTATCCCGTGTTCCACGTTGGTCACATGACGTTCTGCAAAAAGTGGATTGCTCTGATAATTATAATTAAATAAATTACTAATACAATTTGAAACGGGAATTAATCATTTTCTTGGTTAAAATTTGTTTTTATTTTGTTTGTATTCATTTTCTAATTAGATAATTGGTTAAATGATTTATTGAAAATACAATAAATCAATTTTATAATTAAATATTTAATTATCAAACCATTTTTTTAATACACATTAACTATTTCTTTTTACCTCATCTACAAATGACCTTTTGTCCATTTTAAAAATCCACTGTACTGTAGCCCTTGAGCACAAAAGGTTTTCTCACCCCCAGTCTATTTGGATGTCATTTAGCTTCCAACTGTGACATGGATGGGACACATGCATAGCCTATCACTGAGCCTTCAGAAAATACCTTTCTGTTTGCGGAGTGAAAATCAAATGTAAATTTGATATATACCGGTATATAGTTTATATTCATATAGACTGTTATATTTAAATAAAATTGTATTAAATAAAGATGAATTGCATATTAAAGGAATATTTACTTTTTAAATACATGTCAATTAGTATGAATAAAATCTTAGTGAGGTCCAGTCACGGCTGCACAAAATATGCCTTGAATGCCTGAATGCTGTTTTGATATTTAAGTAAACTGCTTCCTGGTACGCTTTTGGATGCCAAATTGCATATAAATGAAAATCAGATGTTATTCAAAATATATTCATATTTGCTGCAATTTAAAGTGTGATTAAATGTGAAGGCAGTGCATCAAGTAGTTGTAACACATTGAAACTAGTGCATTTCAGGTGCTTCTCTTTCAATATTGTATTCTGATTCTGACATATTTTCATATAAGCACTCACGTTAGCGCCTCCAATTCCAAGGAGGAAGTAAATAACATGTCATGTTTCTATCCGTTTTCATGGTGAATCGACATATTGATGATGTCTTTCTGTTGTGGCCATGCACGATCTTAGCTCAAGTTGAGCATATTCAGACTTGCTTGAACTAATTAAGAGCAGCTGTGCTGGCCCTAAGTGATCCCAGTTTTCGAGTTCAGGGGAAGTCAGAACAAAGATTTAGATTAAGCGCACGTTGAACCTGCCGGCTGGAATACAGGGACGCTTTGTTTTACCTGTGTGAATAATTGTTGTATTGCATTGTTTGTATCTGTATTTACCCCTCCCCCCCTTGTGTGCAAGTGGTAATAAACCGTTTTTTATGTTATCACAGATAACTGCATGGACCCATTTTATGGTGCGCCTACCAGACCCAAGGCTGAGGTGTAACAGTCATCGACTGAAGTCTGAAAACAAAAGCACAGCTCCAGCAAGCAGGAAGTGCACTTTTGGATTTTTGGGACGTCCAACAATTCCTCCACTCGTGACTGAGGCAGACAGACTGGGACTTTACTGGGCACAGTCTAAAACGCTTAACATAAAAAAAGCTCACTTAATGTCCGAACACTGTGATCGTTCATCACACAAACCTGTGTGTACCTCTCTACTCATGCCCACTTCAGCCAGTGAAAATATCCAAACAAAGTTGTTCTCATTTTTATTTTTGAAAGTTACAGTTTCATTTCAGTCATCTGCACGAGAACATTCATGGCTTTCATGCAAAAAGATTCTGAGTTCACGCGGGCCGAAGTAGAAGCTATTCTGCTTGATGTGGAGAAGTATAAAGACTGCATATCACATGAACCACCCGTGGAGCCTACGGGGGGTGATGTGTTCCTGTATCAGAGTTTGCAGGGAGGCAGATGCACTATGGACTTAAAATTTGATCAAAAGATGTGGAAACAGAAAGGGTCAAATCTTCACAACATTAAAAAATATGGCGGTAGGGTGCTGAAGCGATACTACCACATTAGGACAACTCAGTGTGACAAGGGATCAGCAGAGTTTAGAAAGAATGTATACTGTCTTGTGCCACAAGTTGATTGTAAATCGGCGACAGCTTTGTATCTGATTCACTACCTGGGAAATGAGAGTGTGGATGTGCTAAAGAAACATGGCAGTTCAAAACCTGAGAGAGTCTTCATTTCTTCCAAAAAAGAGGTATTTGCAAAGATCCTTCACGAGGACGATAGGCAGGCTCCAACTAAGGAGGAGCACATGCCTGTGAATTTCCCACATCATCTCAAACAGGTTCAAAATGCCACGTATGCTACCAGAAGTGCACAAGGAATATCTCATGATGAAATGTACAGTATCCATGAACTGGCATACCAGCTTCCGGGCTTTGTCTGGTATATTTCTACTTTTCCAGACCTTCTGGTTTTTGCAGGGATGCCAGAAATGATGGATTTAGCTCAGGACAACTTAGAGGAAGCAGTTGAATTCAAATACCCTCAAATGTTGGGCTATGAAACAACATTTCAGATGGGTGACTTCTATGTTTCAGTGCTTACTGTGAGAAACACATCCCTTGTGGATGATCCTGTGTTTCCTGTTGGTTTTATGCTGCATGAACGTGAATTGATGCAACATCATGAAATGTTTCTTCATGACATTCTGGGGAAACTTCGAATGGGTGAAGAAAAATTCCACAGTGTGCCCATCGCTGTTGGCCGAGAAAAGGGAATTGTCGAGGCCTTGAAGACGAGGTTCCCTAACATTAGCCTTGTTTTGTGCAGGAACCGTGTCTTGCATGACATTGAATACTGGGTGAAAAAGAACGGCTGCACAAGGGATGACATAGAGGTACTAAAAGATCAAATTGAGGAACTAATTAATTTGCGTAACAGAGATGAGTTTGAAGCACATTACAGCAAATTTGCAGCCATGTGGCCAAAGGAATTTATCAAATATTTCAACCAGCACTTGAGGGAAGACCTATCCAACATAGCTTTCTTTGGCACGGAACAATTTGATGCATTCAAACATAACGGTCCAACCAACAACATCAGTGAAAGTATGCATAAAATGCTTAAATCACAAGATGAATGGAAGGAACTTCCGGTTGATGCCATGGTTCTGTCTTTCTACTACATGCAGTCATTCTTTTTATCTGAGTTTCAAAGGGCTAGATATGGGTTGGGCAGTTACAACCTGAAGCGGGGGGTCCCTGTGCCTTTGACGGATATCGACATACCCTCATTTGTTCCTTTGGAGGACATTGTTGGGAAAGTCAAGGACCATCTGAGAGATGAACAGAGCAGAGAACACAAAAACACAAAGCTATCGATGTTTCAGACCTCATTAGCGAACACAGTAGTCAAGATGGGGTTGGTGAGCCTGACTTCGTCTGCGGGCGTGTTTGTGGTTAAAAGCCCTTGGAATGAGACTGTCCACGTAGTTCAGAACAACCCCGACGGGGCCGAATGCTGCTGCCCCAGCACAGGCAAGTGTTGCCATATCCTGGCTGTTGAAATGGCAACCGGGATGAGTCTTCATATAAAAAGGCCATACAATCTGTCACAAATGCGCAAAAGGGATCGAGGCAGAGCAAAAACACAGACGAAAGGTCAAGCGGAGCTGGACCTGTAAAATTAACTTTCTTGCCATGCAAACATTCTGTCTGGGTCCTCCAGTCATTCGGGGTTCCGTTCTTGAATGTTGATTGTTGGCTGATATCAAATTGCAAACAAAGATCATGAGAAATGAGTGCTGTTCCCTTTCACCAAGAAGTGGTTTGTCGTATAGTTATCATTACGGTATTTATTGTTGCACTTCTTGCTTTCAAATTGCTAATGTACATTCTCCATTGCGTTGACAAATAAAATATCTCTTTCTACCAGTTTGATTTGATGGCTGTTTTGATCTTGTGCCTAAGGCATAGACCAAAAGGACCACAAGAATGTCTGCCCTCTGCCCCCACATTATCCTGTTGTAATAGGCCCACACCCTGGGTTCAAAATCTTAACTTTTTAAAATGTGAACATCTATTGGCCATTAATGGCTGACTTAGTGAACCATTGAACCACCATCCGTTCAATCGTAAATGAGTATTTTCCATCTAAAATCTACTCACCTTTGCAGTCGGATGGTGCCAACTTTCACTGCTTCAGCTGGCCAGAGCTTAAAACATGATGACTTCACTCACGGGTATCACTTGACAATGTCAAGGGGATAATTACTTCTTGACCATGACCAAGGCAAGTAGGCTTGCCAAAAAAATTCACGTTGAAATGACCCCTACAGGGCTAACATGACATTTGGCTAAACACCTTGGTTCCAAAATTATAGCTACAAGGTGAAATTCAAAACCTCAATCCCATAAACTACTTAAGTATAACCGTGATTATTTACCTTCCAAGTCTTCCTTTCCAGCAGATAGCCAACGACCTTCCTCTGACCTTGTTAACAGCGACAAGCCGTCTTTTCCGCCAGCCATCTTAGCAGTGCCTGTGGTGAAGCTGATGCGGTTCAAAATAATAAAAGTGGAGATATTGTATAGCACCACTAATTTCCACCATTTCCAGACATCCCTCCCCATAAAAACTCAATTCAGGATGGTAGGCCACCCCTGTGCCCGCAAAAACGGAATTGTAAGATTCAAATATGTTCATGTTTGTCTCTCATGTGCCGCACCATACCATGTTGTCACCTTCCTCTGATCTTAAATTGACAGCTAACAACTGTCTTTCCACCTGCCAATTTAGCAGGATGTTGGGCAACGCTGACCTGCTTCCAATTCATATAACTAGTGGTGGGGAACAATGTCCACCAGTGGGGAAAAAAAAAAACAAAAAAAAAACTAATATGTGCCTATTGAAAGCAAAAACCTTAATTCAATGAGCATCTTTAATTAAGTGACACTAAACTTTTTTACGACGTGTTTTACGTGTCCCCTCTCCTTGGAGTGAACATTCAAAGCTTTTGTCGTCTCGAAAGATCCTTTTATGCTGCCGTGTAGTCACGGCATCTGTCGCGAGAGTGTGCAGCAGTGGTGGGAGGAGAAAGGAGACCAGTCATGTCGGGTCTGTAGGCTTGTCACAAGCCTCAGTGGAGACAGAGGCCATCTGCAGATTGAACAAGAAGAACGTGAACCTCTCCTTTTCGGACCACCAGGAGCTTGTGTGTCTCATCTGCAGAGATACAAAATCCACGGCGGCAACAAATTCCGTCCCCTCGATGAAGCTGCTTGAGATTGCAGAGAGAAACTCTAAGAAGGGCTCCAGGACTTGGCGGAACACCTGGAAGGTTATAAATGTACTAGAGATGAAAGCAATTTTGAGGAGTTTCGTCACTTTCTGCAGGTTGAGGAGGAGGCCACCTTGTCTGCTGGGAGGAAGGAAGAGCAGAAGAAGGGTTGGATGAAGAAGAAGAGGATTGAGGCTCTCAACATGGACATTGCTGCTCTCTCAGACTTGATCACACGCACAGAGGAGCAGCTGACATCTGACCATGTTTCCCACCTGGTTGCAATGACCAGAATCCAAATGTCAAACCCAAGGCGGCCCCGGGAGCTGCTAGATGAAGCCAAACATGGGCAACCTCACCGTGTGGAAATGTAATGAAGGAGAAGGTCTCGTACTGTCCTGTGATTCTTGACCCAGTGATTCAGTATCTCTGAAGATCTGACCAGTTTAAGTTCAAAAGTACAGTAAGTCACCTACATCCAGCGAATCCAGAGAGGTTTCAATCCAGGATCGCTGTGCTTGCTTCTGCTTTGGCCTCAGGAAGTACATTTTAGTAGCACTTTATATTATGATGGTTTACCTTTACTGGGCGCTGTACTTATTACAGCCTCCAGACATACATGACATACATAGGTGGACGGGTAAAGCTACGCAGCTAGAAGAGGCGCGAGAGGCGTGGTACACCCTGAACTGGGCGCCAGCCAATCGCAGGGCACATATAGACAAACAACTATTGGCACTCACATTTACACCTACGGGCAATTTAGAGTCTTCAATCAACCTACCACGCATGTTTCTGGGATGTGGGAGGAAACCGCAGTACCCGGAGAAAACTCACGCAGGCACGGGGAGAACATGCAGACTCCACACAGGCGAGGGCGGGATTTGAACCCGGGTCCTCAAAACTGTGAGGCAGATGTGCTAACCAGTTGTAGTCTGCCATTCAATAAAGAAAATGCATGTGTTGCAAAATGTGATCAGACAATAATATCTTTAGATTTGGTGAAGCGGTTATTTTTAATTTCCTGATTTGAACCCGGGCCCTCAGAACTGTGAGGCAGACATCCTAACCAGTCACGCACCGTGCGGCCACAGATATAAATAATCGGTAAAACATTTCATAACCAGCATTTTTAGTGATTATTATTATTATTATTATTGTTGCGGTGATGTTTTTTTTTTTAAATGTGTTCTTATGTATTTATTTATTTAAATATTTTATTTGGAGAATACTGACATCTATTTATTTTTTTGAAGTAGATGATCTCAACTATGCATGTCATGCATGCGTCACTGATGGGAGAGCGAGAGAGAGAGAGAGAGAGAGAGAGAGAGAGGGACATAGCGGGGTTGACGTGCAGGATGCTGTGTCCAACTGCATGTTGCAACATTAGGTCGGATCAGCTCCAATCCTCCTCCTCCTCCCCCTCCCCCTCCTCCTCCTCCTCATCAGTCAACATGTACGAAGTCACGTGACCACCTCCTGTCCCGACAGCCCGGTGGCCCGCGTACCACCAACACCGCCTCTCTCTCCGATCCGGTTCTCCATCCACCCTTAAGGAATTTATGAGCTGCACTCAGCGCTTCACCTTGCGGCAGAACGCATGAAAGGTAGGACAAATATCAACATCACGGTCTCGTGAGAGCCAATTCGGAGCTGTATTTAATATTCTGCCTTTGTAGGAATAACAATACTGTGGTGGTGGTGAATTCAAGGCTATTTGGATGCCAATTTGCATATCATGAATAATTTAAACGATGCTCGGGTAAACAAGTGGTGGTTGGTGGTGATGGTTGTAGGGTGGTGGTGGGTACCTTTTAACCTGTCTGAGCTCAACTTCATTGCAATTCTGCACGTGTCCTCCGTTGCCATTCAAAAGGAGGTCAGGCGCTAATTAATATTGCTCAGGAACAGGACAGAGGTCCAAACTTAGTTCCTCAGACCCCATTTGCAGACTCGTGATGGCATCATCAGTGGATGTCTGGGGATCGGTCGGTCAGTGGCGTCTCACGGAAAATTTAAAGAAGAATTGGACACGACATGACAGTACGAGGCGGCACCGTAGATGACTGGTTCGCCAAATCTGCCTCACAGTTCTGCAGACCGGGGTTCAATCCCCGGCTCCGCCTGTGTGGAGTTTGCATGTTCTCCCCGTGCCTTCGTGGGTTTTCTCCGGGTACTCCTGTTTCCTCCCACATCCCAAAAACATGCACGGTAGGTCGATTGAATACTCTAAATTGCCCGTAGGTGCGAATGGCTGTTGGATAGATAGCTGGGATAGACTCCAGCACGTACGCGACCCCAGTGATTATAAACTGTACAGAAAATGGATGGCTGGATGGATGACACTACGTTAGGCCTATTGGTTAGCACGTGTGCCTCACAATGGTGAGGTTCTTGGTTTGAATCTCGGCTCTGGCCTTTCTCTGTAGACTTTGCATGTTCTCCCCGTGCTTGCATGGGTTTTGTCCGGGTACTCTGGATTCCTACCACATTCCCCAAAAATGTCCATAGGGAATGTGAGTTCAAAAAAAATGGATATGGTGAAAAAGTTTGATATTTTTTGTCAGTTGTTTCAGAAAGTGAAACGGTTGTTTTATATAGATTCATTACACATAGAGTGCAATAGAGACATGCTTATGGCTTACATTCATTCATTTTCCGTACTGCTTCTCCTCACTAGGGTCATGGGCGTGCTGGAGCCTAGCCCAGCTATCTTCGGTTAAGAGGCGGGGTACACTCTAAACTGGTCGCCAGCCAATCACAGGGCACGTATAAATAAACAACCATTTGCACTCACATTCACAACTACGGGCAATTTAGAGTCCTCAATTAACCTACCTTACATGTTTTTGAGCTGTGGGAGGAAACCGGAGTACCCGGAAAAACCCCACGCAGGCACGGGGAGAACATGCCGACTCCACACAGGCGAGGGCGGGATTTGAACCTTGTCGAACTTGTCCTCAATACTATTTCTCCTCTTTTGCACAATTAAAACGAAAAAGACCCATCTTGATGTTTCCCAGTGTTTATTGTATGCTATTTTTTGCAGGCTAATGGATCACACACAGCAGAAACCACCCATTGCACTTCCTCGTGGTCCCAACGTGCAACCTGGACGCTGTGCACTAACCACAGCAGGTCCATGTCCACTTCAAGGACCCCCTGTCATTGGATCATGTGGGACTGCGCAGGACAACCAGCCTGCACTCAAACCTCCCGCAGCGAGAGACCAAATGCAAATCAAGTCCGGGTCGGCCCCTGTATCGTTGGCCGGCATAAGCCGACCGAGACCCAGCGCCCTCGGGACGAAACCTGCTCCTCGACCCACCAGGGTCCCGACCAAGGATATAGATTTGATCCCGGTTTGCATCCCAGGACCTCAGAGTGCCCACATCCTGCCTCGTTCCCCATTAGAGTCCTCGGTGTCTCCTCACAGTCCTCAGGCCTCCCTGAGCCCAAATTGTAGTGTCAGTCCTCAACCACCTGTCAATACAACACAAGCGCAGTGTCACAAGACCAGTGGCGATAACAATGACTTCAGGTGAGGCAATCGCTATTGATTCCTCGATTGACGCTCGTGTCTGTTAATTGCTGTCTGTCTAGCCATTGTGTACAAGGCTCCATATGTTGTATTCGAATACAGCAGACGCAGTAAGCAAGCTAATACGCGCCCGAAGGCGTCATATGAATCAAAGCGGCTCTTTTCTCTAAAAGCTTCTTCCTGAGAGAGTGACGCAGCTGCATTAAATCCACTTGGCAGGCTTCGCATCGGCTCGCTTGCAGCGCCTTTTGATCCACTACAATACAACTTGCTATAGAGGGAGGATGACGTAGGGGCTTGAAGGTCTGAAAATAGCTACTAAAAGTCTTATAAAAAGTCTACACACCCTTGTTCAAATGTGATGTATAAAAACTAGACCAAGATAAATCTTTTTAAAACGTTTTTCCACCATTAATGTGACCAATAACTTCTACAACTCAATTTAGAGAGGGAAAATAAAAATCAACTGAGGTCATGTATGTATGATAATGTATGTATAACTGGGGATGTGCTGTGTACAGAATGAACCAAACATTCAAACTCGTGTGAAACGGGAGTCAGCACACATTTTACACACACATCACCATTTAACGTTCCTCTGATTAACACCAAATAAAGTTCAGATGTTCTAGAAGGCTTTTCCTGACATTTTCTTTCTTTCTTTTTTCTTTTTTTTTTTTTTTTTTTTTTTTTTGCTTTCCAACAGAAGCCTGAAGATTTTGGTCTAACACTGACTGCTATTTGGAACTGTTTTATAATCTCTCCACTTTGACTAAGATCCCAGTTCCAGCTGAAAAAAAACAACAACAACCCCAAAACGTAATGCTGCCACTGCCATGCCTTAATGTACAGTATTACAGTCTTATTTATAATAAAAAGGCTCAGGTTCTATTCAAACTGTCAGATGAGTAGAAATACAGCGTATTTATTATTTTATTTATTTCTACCATAAAGAAAAAAAACAAACACAATAGCATTAAAATAAGAGCAAGTTAAACATTTTGACCCGAGAAAGTTGTTGTAGACTTTTTACTGGAGTTTCTCAAACTGTGTTATCATTATCACAATATGTATAGTTTTAATCATGACATAAATGTAGATCACTATAATACACCTGTCCTTTACTGTGTTTAAACATATGTAACTTGTTCACGGTTCACTTCCGGTCTGTCATCTACCTCGCCGCTTACCCAAAGGCCATCCATTTTATGTAGTTGCACGTCACATGACTTGCGTGTGAGTGGGAGCCTATCCTATCTGACTTTGGACAAGAGGCGGGGTACTTCCTAGACTTGTCGTCAGCCAATCGCAGGGCAGATACAGACAAACCACCATTCACACCTATGGACAATTCAGAGTCTTTACTGAAGCTAACATGAAGGTTTTTGGAAAGTGGCAGGAAGACAGAGCCTGAGATTCGAACCCTGAACCAGAGAACGTCAAGGCAGCTGTTCTAACCACTATCACTCCACGAACACTTTTAACATCACTGGGGTAAAACGAGAGATTAATTTTTTTTTTGTTCTCCCCGTCTATGCAGCCACACTTAGAGCAAGAGATTACATGTTCACTATCACTGAAAGCTAATGCGGCGTGTGCACTGTCACAGGGTCCTCATCGCCACATGGAACGTGGGCTCGGCCGTCCCGCCGGATGATGTCAGCGATCTGTTTGGACCCAGTGTGTCAGATGGGAGTGTTGACATGTTGGTCATTGGGTAAGCAGAATGGCTATGCCAGGATGCCCACATGCTCATCTGTCCCTCTTCTGTTGCGTTTTTGTTGTTGTTGTTGTCAATTCTTCACACTGTGCAGGCTCCAG
Organism: Phyllopteryx taeniolatus; assembly: GCF_024500385.1. Classification (NCBI taxonomy): domain Eukaryota; kingdom Metazoa; phylum Chordata; class Actinopteri; order Syngnathiformes; family Syngnathidae; genus Phyllopteryx; species Phyllopteryx taeniolatus. Next base: position 13,972,799 of record NC_084516.1, on the reverse strand, counting down.
GAGGTGAACTCCATGATCAACAAGCGGCTGAAGGATGCGCTTTTCTCAGACCAGTGGAGTGAGCTCTGCATGGACACGCTCAGTCCCTTTGGATATGTCCTGGTTGGTCAAGACACATCAGCTTTATTTCTTATAAACATAATCACTAAGAAAAACAAATCTTACGAGAACATTCAATTATTTTTTTAAAGCAGCGGTTCTCAAACTTTTTGGGTCCCGGAACCCCTTTTCAGATTTTTTTTTTTCTAATGACCCCTCATATTCCTAACACCAATTAAACACAACTACAGTGGTGCCTTGAGATAGGAATTTAATTCATTCCGGGACCACACTCGTAACGCAAAACATTTGTCTCTCAAATCACCCTTCCCAATTGAAATGCTGTAATCTGTTCTTGCCTCCCCACAAAAAAAAGAATGTTTAAATCTATTTTTTTTCAAGAAAAAATAACACGCTATACTCTCTACAGCATGAAAAAATACAGTGATGACATAATTAAATAGAATGTGAAGAATGAAACCGTTTTTGCCACATTTTTGGGTTCAATTCAATGGACATTGTGCTGCTCCTGCTGGTGTATGCTCCTTGGCCACCTGGGGGCAGTATAATACATTCATTCATTCATCTTCTGTCCCGCTTATCCTCACTAGGGTTGCGGGCGTGCTGGAGCCTATCTCATCTATCTTCGGGCGAGAGGTGGGGTCCACCCTGAACTGGTCGCCAGCCAATCGCAGGGCACATATAAACAAACAACCATTCGCACACATATTCACACCTATGGGCAATTTAGAGTCTTCAATTACCTACCTTGCATGTTTTTGGGATGTGGGAGGAAACCAGAGTACCCGGAGAAAACCCACACAGGCACGGGGAGAACATGCAAACTCCACACAGGTGGGGCTGGGATTTGAACCCTGTTCCTCAGAACTGCGAGGCAGATGTGCTAACCAGCTGCCAAGTATAATACAGACATACAGATATACATGAAGGAGCTGGTCAAAACTCGTTCGCAGAGGATGATTTCCTGTGATTATTGTTATATTATCTGTCTATATGTCTTGCCCCACTATATGTGTTCAAGTGTCCGTCGCTTAAAGGGTGACACCACAACGGTGAAGCTATTCACTAGCCCATTTATGGCATTGTTAGCATTAAGCTAAATAGACTTGTTAGCTGAAGCTATGTGGTTGTTTACACATACACATTATGCATTTCTCTTTGTTTTATATTTAGTCTGACAGTAAACTTTAACTGGAAGTATCGATAAACAGCTTGAAGCCTCTTTTTTGCAAGATTGTTCACTATCTGCTGCGTTCACTGCCACCATACAGCGCTGAAATCGGCAATTTTTTTTCGCAAGTCAAATTAAAAACTCAGACAAACGACTGCTCATATCTCGAAAAACACGTAAGTCGGGTCAGTCGAATCTCACAGTACCACTGTATCATATGTACCTCTAAACAGGAGCGTAGCACCAGATTCTGGGCCCCAATACAGCACCTTCATGGAGGGGAGGGAGGTTGGGTTATTTCGTCGAGGGGGTTTGGGTTTGTGGACAGAATTTTCTCATCCAGATATTGTTTTGTTGATGGAGGTGGGGGAGCAGCAGCCAGGGCCCCCCAAATGCTCAGGGCCCTGGGACATTTGCCCCTCCTCCCTCCAGTTCGACAACCCTGCCCCTAAATGTCATTTAAGTTTTGAAGTCAAATTTGACTAGTTTCAGGAAAAAGGTCATAATATTATGAAAACAAATTCATATTTTATTGTAACATTACGAAAAAAGTTGTATTGTTATGAGAATAAAGTTGTTTTTTTTGTTTTCCGAAAACAGTCAAATATGACGTGCCAAACAATGCAATGAGACTAAAGTTTTTTTTAAATGCCACATAATTATTTTGTGGCCCCCTAACCTATGTTTTGCCGAGCCTCATGGTCACTGGTTCCCGATTTGAGGACCCTTTTTTAAAATACAGTTTCCAATTGTCTGCTATGTACTGGTCAAAATACTCCAAGGGTCAGGAATCATAGCACACCTTTCACGCTCCTTTTTTTATTGTATCGCTGAAATTACCAAATTACAAACCAGGTGTTTGGTTTTTCGATACCATAACGAGTAGACTAGACTAGTTGTTGAGTCCTGAGTCAAGCGAGTGTGGAGCACCCAGGAAGACAGAAAAAGCATGGATTGTATTTCCACCCATGGAAGCAGCAATTCATCATCAAGCTGCTGAATTACACTTGTTCATTAGTGTAGCTGATCTGTACCTGTGGTGCATGCAGCGCCAAAGATAAATACTGTACACAATATATGATTTCATATACTGAAATAATGAAGATATTGTATGCAATTTACAATTGTGTTTAAAGATTTTTTTTAATTAATATTGAAGAAAGATATATGCAAAATATTTAATTATATTATTTAATTAAATGTCATGAATAAATTAAAAAGAAATAAATACAATAAATTCAATTGCTAACTCCAGTATGGTATCTGTCCTATTGTTTAATGGTAAAATTGAAATTATATTTATACATTATGGATTAGACTAAATCTGGAATAATAACTTTGTGGTTTCATTTTGTAACGTTAGAAAACGCTGCTATTTAAAATAAATCAATTTAATTACTTTTATTCATTCATTTGAATTGAATTAATACATTACAAATTAGTATTAATTCCATTGTTATGTTAAAATGATTTTTTTTTTAAATCAATCTATTAATTCTAACAGCAAATCTAAGTGATGACTGCCCTAATACTTTTTGCCGATATTGTCAATTGTGTGCTTATTTATTCAGCTGTTTTTGTCTTTGTAGGTGGCATCCCAGCGGATGCAGGGCGTTCTTCTGCTGGTCTTCTCCAAATTTGTCCATCTCCCGTTCCTCCGAGGCGTGCAGACACAGAGCACTCGTACAGGACTCGGCGGATGTTGGGTACGTGTGCCGCTGCTCTTGAATTCATGACCTTGCACAATTTGCTATTTCGGGTTACCGTTAGAATGGTGGAATGAGCAGGCTTTGAAAAGTGGAGCACGCCAGCAGGTGTTTACGTGTGTGTGTGTGTGTGTGAGTGTGACCTTCGTCGCAGTGTTGATGTCGGCGGCGTCACACCAGTGTGATGCTGCAGTCTCCTTCTCTTTGAGGTCAGAGCAGCAGCAGGCGTCTGGCTTGCTGCTTTGAAAACAAGCACATAAAGAGCACAGACCTCCGCCAAGGCTTTCGTATTCATCAAGCCATTTTACATTTAGTTGCTTTGAATTTGGAATTAATTCTTAACATGGCTTCCTTTTAGATATGATTCTGCACAAGCACAAAACAATACAAGCTGATCAGGTGACATTTAACATAATAATGTATATACGAATTTTGTGTGCAAGGGCCTTTTAAAACAGACAGATGAGCCAGGTCACTTTTAGTTGTGTAAAATATTTAAAAAGTTTATTTTTATAATATAATAATTCATTCCAATTTGCATTTTGTATGATTCATAATTATTTTAATCATCATCAATTATCAAATGATTACAATTTTTAAAAAATGACAAATCATTTTGCTTTTTTAAAAACAATTTTATAATCATAATAAATCAATCAAACAATTATAGAAAAAGGGGAAAAAAAAGAAATATTGATAAATGCATCTTAACAAACCATCTTGGGAAACAATGGGTAATTGACAGGAACAAATAGGCTATTGCACAACTCCTGTAAATGCTCAGTGGACCGAATGGTGTTATGACGCAGGCATGCATCCTACAGCATACGCCGTCGCGCCTCACTGTAGCGCAAGCATAAACACACACAAAAAACATAAACCCTAAAAAAAATACAATGAATTTATGAGTATGGGTTTGTGCTTTTCATTGTTATTGCAAATGTTGCTGTTTTGTGCTCTCCCTGTAGGGTAACAAAGGTGGCGTGAGTGCAAGGATGACCGTGTTCGGACACCCCGTGTGCTTCCTCAACTGTCACCTGCCCGCTCACATGAGGAACCTGGAGCAGAGGATGGAGGACTTTGAGAGCATCCTGCAGCAGCAGCAGTTTGAAGGAGGGGCTGCGACCGGGATGCTGGATCATGAGTGGGTGACCTTTGCTCATGACATGTTTAAAAATACGCACCAGAAATAACAGAAACAAATGCTTGAATATATCCCCTAATATTTTCTGTTTCCCTAGTGTCGTGTTTTGGTTTGGAGATTTAAATTTCCGAATTGAAGATTATGACATTCATGTGGTGAAATGTGCAATTGACAGCAATAAGCTCCCCCTACTATGGGAGAGAGATCAGGTGAGGCTCATCATCATCATCATCGTCGTCATCATCATCATCATCATATGGGGATTAGTGTCATAATTTTACACGAATAAAATTTTAATATTATGAGGATGGGGTTGTCATTTTACAATAACTAAGGCATTAATTATAAGGAAACAAGTCCTAATTTTACAAGAATAAAGTTGTAGTGTTATGAGAGTAGATGTATAATTTTATGAGAATAAAGTTGCAACCTAATTAGGCAAAAGATGTAATTTTACAAGAATAAAGTTGTTGTATTTTAAGCGGATAAGGTTATTTTTATGAGGAAAAAATATTTGAGAATAATGTTGTAATTACAAGTCAATTAAATAATAATATTATGAGGAAAAATTATGAGGTCACTTAAAGTGTTGAAATAATAACGTACCATATATGTATATGGTGCCTTGAGAACGGTGACCCTGTAGTGACGGTAATATTAGTCGTTCTTCGCAGAGGACAAAGAATATATGCATTTGAGTAATGTTATTTTGTTTGTCTACGTCTGTTGCTGCGCCGTTTGTGTTTAAATATTAGTTCCTTAAAGCGTTATAACACCCCCACATAGATGCTATTCGTTAGCTATGGCATGTGTTAGCATTAAGCTTGCGGACTTAAGTTACGTGGTTGTGTTAAATACAAAACGTGTAATTCTATTTGTTTGAAGTTCAGTTTAACAGGCAACTTTAACTGGGAGTGGCATTAAACAGCATGAAGCCTCTTTTTTGAAGGTTAGTTTACTAGACCTAACTGTTGCTTGTTGTGAAGTGTGCTGAGTTGAGTCCATCGCCACCACACAGCGCTTGTCTGACAATGTTTTGCTCGAGAGTCAAAGCAAAACTCACCCATACGACAATTCGTATCTTGAAATACTTGTGTGTCGGCTTGCTCGTATCTCAAGGCACCTCTCTCTGTACATGATTGTCTAACATACAATATAATGTGGCGAACATTCCTGTCTGTCTTGACAAGACTGAGGCAGCAGATGACAGTAAAGAAGCCTTTATTGGAGTCCTCAATGTGTGGCAATATTGTGAGCTGGTGTGATCTTTGTCTTTTGTTCAGCTCAATATGGCTAAAAGCACTGAATCCATCCTGGAAGGCTTCTTGGAGGGTCCACTCAAATTCCCACCCACGTATAAGTTTGATGTGGGCACACATACATATGACACAAGGTCTGCCCTTCATTATTTGTATGAGTCATAACCTCATCCTTTCATTTCGTGTTATTTGTCCAGAGAGGCTAACCATCATTTTTTCTTTTTCCTGTTGTGGTTCAGTGCTAAAAAGAGGAAGCCCGCATGGACCGATCGCATCCTCTGGCGCCTCCGCCGCACAGGCTCCCCTGTTCCTACCCACAATGCAGCACTCCAGAGGGGTCTGACCTCATGGCTGGGTGGCGCAACCAAAGTGACACAGCACGCATACAAGAGCCACATGGGCTTCACCATCAGTGATCATAAGCCCGTGTCGGCCCTGTTTTCCCTGCATGTGAGCGAATACGTCACATATTGAAATGCCACAGCCAGATGTTGCAGTGCATTTTCTTTTATTAGGTTGCGTCATTACATTTTACCAAGGAGTATTAGGACCAGTAAAAGGTAAAAAAAAATATATAAATTATGAAGCTATGAGAATAAAGTTGTAGGTTTATGAGAATGAAGGTGTAATGACAGCCTGTGATTGTCAAAGTGTGGTACATACTGTAGCTCCCTTAAGTGGTGTGCCAAACAGTACAGTTCAGTTGTATTTAACTTTTTAGTATAATACATTTGCATTTAATCTTGATAAACTGTTCATTTTTAAACTTATATTTAGGTACAATTTTATTAAATTGATGTTCAGTAAATTTGAATTGAATTATTATTTAAGTAGGTTTTTGTTATTTTCCTACAGTGTATTTTACAGTGTAATTTTACGAAAATAACAACATTACGAGCAACAACAAGTAATTTAATTAGATTAAAGTTGTAATTTTACATGAATAAAGTTTTAATGTCGTGAAGAAAAAGAAGAAAAATAATGTTGGACTTAATATGAGGAAAAAAATCGTAACTGATCAGAATATATTTGGAAATAAGCAGTAAAAAGCTGTGGGGAAAAATGTCATTTCACATGAATAATGTTGTAATATTCTAAGAAAGAGTATTAATTTTATAAGAATGAATAGTAATATTACAAGGGGGAGAAAAAAATCACAATGTTAATAATAAGGAAAAAAAATAGTAAATTACGACAGGGGAAAAAAATAATCACAATTTTAAGAATAAAGTAGTGCTATTATGATGAGCATATTGCCCGTCTCTTCTACAGAGAGACAGCAGCTGCTGGTCTCAGGACTGTTGCCCATTCTCAAAATATGATTTTTTTTTCATATATATATATATATATATATATATATATATATATATACACACCCCTCCTTGAGCCGTCACCTTATCGTGGTGGAGGGGTTTGTGTGTCCCAATGATCCTAGGAGCTAAGTTGTCTGGGGCTTTATGCCCCTGGCAGTGTCACCCATGGCAAACAGGTTCAAGGTTAGGGACTAGACAAAGCACGGCTCAAAGACGCCTTATGATGACGACAAACAATGGACTCAGCTTTCCCTTCCCCGGACGCGGGCCCCCCCCTCTGGAGCCAGGCCTGGAGGTGGGGCTCGAGCGCCTGGTGGCCGGGCCTGCACCCATGGGGTCCGGCCGGGCACAGCCCGAAAGGGTAACGTGGGTCCCCCTTCCCATGGGCTCACAACCTGTGGGAGGGGCCATAGGGGTCGGGAGCTGGGCGTTGTCACCTCTCTGGCAGGGAAGGAGCCCGAGCTGGTGTGTGAGGTCGAGAAGTTCTGACTAGAAATAGTCATTGCTATTATTGCTACCCGACCCGGCGCCTGTACGTTGGGGTTCACCCCAGTGGCCTCCCTCGGCCTTTGGGTGGGGGGACGGGTCCTGACTGTTGTTTGTGCCTATGCACCAAACAGCAGTTCAAAGTACCCACCCTTTTTGGAGTCCTTGGAGGGGGTGCTGGAGAGCGCTCTCGCTGGGGACTCCATCGTTCTGCTGGGGGACTTCAATGCTCACGTGGGCAATGACAGTGAGACCTGGAAGGGCGTGACTGGGAGGAACAGGCCCCACCGATCAGAACCCGAGCGGTGTTCTGCTATTGGACTTCTGTGCTCATCACGGATTGTCCATAACGAACACCATGTTCAAGCATAAGGGTGTCCACACGTGCACTTGGCACCAGGACACCCTAGGTCGCAGTTCGATGATCGACTTTGTGGTTGTGTCATCGGACTTGCGGCCGCATGTCTTGGACACTCGGGTGAAGAGAGGGGCGGAGATGTCAACTAATCACCACCTGGTGGTGAGTTCGCGCCGATGGTGGGGGAAGATGCCAGTCCAACGTGGCAGGCCCAAATGTATTGTGAGGGTCTGCTGGGAACGTCTGGCAGAATCCCCTGTCAGAAGGAGTTTCAACTCCCACCTCCGACAGAACTTTGCTCATTTTCCGGGGGAGGCGGGGGACATCGAGTCTGAGTGGACCATGTTCCGCGCCTCCATTGCTGAGGCGCCCGACCGGAGCTGTGGGCGTAAGGTGGTTGGTGCCTGTTGTGGCGGTAATCCACGAACCCGTTGGTGGACACCAGCGGTGAGGGATGCCGACAAGCTGAAGAGAGAGTCCTATCGGGGATTTTTGGCCTGTGGGACTCCTGAGGCAGCTGATGGGTACCGGCTGGCCAAGCGGAATGCAGCTTTGGTGGTCGCTGAAGCAAAAACTCGGGCATGGGAGGAGTTCGGTGAGGCCATGTTGAAAGACTTCCGGACAGCTTCGAGGAAATTCTGGTCCGCCATCCGGCGTCTCAGGAGGGGGAAGGAGTGCACCAGCAACACTGTGTATAGTGGGGATGGGGCGCTGCTGACCTCGTCTCGGGACGTTGTGAGTCGGTGGGGAGAATACTTCGAAGACCTCCTCAATTCCACCGACACGCCTTCCCATGAGGGAGCAGAGTTTGGGTTCTCTGAGGCGGTCTTTCCTATCTCTGGGGTTGAGGTCACTGAGGTGGTTAAAAAGCTCCTTGCTGGCAAGGCCCCGGGAGTGGATGAGATGCCCGGAGTTCCTCAAGGCTCTGGATGTTGTAGGGCTGTCCTGGTTGACACGCCTCTGCAACATCGCTTGGACATCAGGGACAGTGCCTCTGGATTAGGAGACTGTGGTGGTGGTCCCCCTTTTTAAGAACCGGGGACCGGAAGGTGTGTTCCAACTACAGGGGGATCACACTCCTCAGCCTCCCTAGTAAGGTCTATTCAGGGGTGCTGGAGAGGAGGGTCCGTCGGGAAGTCGAATCTCAGATTCAGGAGGAGCAGTGTGGTTTTCATCCTGGCTGTGGAACAGTGGACCAGCTCTACACCCTCAGCAGGGTCCTCGAGAGTGCATGGGAGTTTGCCCAACCAGTCTACATGTGTTTTTTGGACTTGGAGAAGGCGTTCGACTGTGTCCCTCGGGGGGTACTGTGGGGGGTGCTTCGGGAGTATGGAGTACCGAACCCCCTGATACGGGCTGTTGGGTCCCTTTACGACCGGAGTCAGAGTTTGGTCCGCATATCCGGCAGTAAATCGGACTCGTTTCCGGTGAGGGTTGGACTCCGCCAAGGCTGCCCTTTGTCACCAATTCTGTTCATAACTTTTATGGACAGAATTTCCAGGCGCAGCCGAGGCGTAGAGGGGGTCCGGTTTGGTGGCCTCCGTATTGCATCTCTGCTTTTTGCAGATGATGTGGTTCTGTTGGCTTCATCAAGCTGTGACCTCCAACTCTCAATGGAGCAGTTCGCAGCTGAGTATGAAGCGGCTGGGATGAGAATCAACACCTCCAAATCTGAGACCATGGTCCTCAGTCGGAAAAGGGTGGCGTGCCCTCTGCAGGTCGGGGATGAGACCCTGCCCCAAGTGGAGGAGTTCAAGTATCTTGGGGTCTTGTTCACGAGTGAGGGAAGAATGGAACGGGAAATCGACAGGCGGATCGGTGCAGCGTCTGCAGTAATGCAGACTTTGTATCGATCCGTTGTGGTAAAGAAGGACCTAAGCCGAAAGGCGACGCTCTCGATTTACTTGTCGACCTACGGTCCTACCCTCACCTATGGTCACGAGCTGTGGGAAAGAACAAGATCCCGGATACAAGCGGCCGAAATGAGTTTCCTCCGCAGGGTGTCCGGGCTCTCCCTTAGAGATAGGGTGAGAAGCTCGGTCATCCGGGAGGATCTCAGAGTAGAGCCATTGCTCCTTCACATCGAGAGGAGCCAGATGAGGTGGCTGGGACATCTGATTCGAATGCCTCCTGGATGCCTCTCTGGTGAGGTGTTCCGGGCAGGTCCCACCGGGAGGAGACCCCGGGGACGACCCAGGACACGCTGGAGAGACTACATCCTTCGGCTGGCCTGGGAACGCCTCGGGATCCCCCCGGAAGAGATGGATGAAGTGGCTGGGGAGAGGGAAGTCTGGGCGTCCCTGCTAAAGCTACTTCCCCCGCGACCCGACCTCAGATAAGCGGTAGAAAATGAATGTGTGTGTGTCTATATATATATATATATATATATATATATATATATATATATATATATATATATATATAGTTCAGGTAATTCATATATATGTAACTTGGTTCTCGAAACGTTGCCACTTCATTAATTGATGACAGTACTTGTTGTGAAGTGCTATCGTCTTTCAGTGCATGCTTTTTCGTCGTAGTTCCCCTTCAGGGTGGACATGCCTCTGGTGGAGCTGCAGGCCAACAAGGAATGGTTCAAAGTTTCCGACGCCACAGTCAAGTTCACCTTTTCGTCCAATTATCATCGCAGCTCATGGGACTGGGTAGCCATATACAAGGTACAAAACTTTGTTCTGTATTTTGATTGAATTGCCCTTGTTGTTACTTACATTTCCAGTATGTCTGTACACAGGTTGGATTCAGACACCACAAAGATTACCAAGCATATGTGTGGGCCAAAGGGGAGCACGCAGGACAGGTGGGCCACAGATTGATATTCATAACGCGGGGATCTATGATCAATTGTGTTTTCTGTATGTCCTTTCCAGGTGTCTTTTTCGGAGGAGGACTTGCCAAGAGATGATTGTGAATACATCCTGGGCTTCTACAGTAATAATATGAACAGCATTGTTGGATTGTCAACAAACATCCAGGTATGGTTTCTACAGTATGCAACATTTCTCGAAATGTCCACTTTACCTATAAATCTTTGAATATATTTAAAGCTGGACACTTTGGGTGGGAAATCGCATAATGATGGATGACCATATTATTGCGCTAGGCATCCTCCAATTGTTTCTGATTCTGTTTTTCCACCTATTCAATATCAATAATGCTTGACCTCATTAGGGTCACTGGTGAGCTGGAGTCTATCCCATCTGATTTTGTGTGAGGTGCAGGTACACTCTGGTCGCCAATCAATTCCAGACCAATAAGCATTCACACTCGCATTGACACAAGTATAGACAATTTAGAGTCTTCAATGAACCAAACGTGTATGTTTTGGAATGTGGGAGGAAGCCGGAGTACCTGGAGAAAAGCCACAAAACCACGTGAGAGAAAAACCTCCACACATGTTCAAACCCCGGAGGCTACCGTGCCGCCTGTGATTCTGTGTATTTGCCGTATTTTAAATATAAACCATAAAACAGGCCTTTTCAAACTTTTGGAGCTCAAGAACCAAAGTAGACATTTGGTTCCCTTTATATAAAGAATTGCTATTACACCAATATTCATTGATACGAGTGACTCGACTTGCGAGTTTTTAGAGATACATACGAGACGTCGTTTGGCGGATTTTTTGCTTGTGACGTCTCCCCTGTCTCCACATACACTCGTTCTTGTTATAGTGCGGGTCACTTGCTCAGTGCATTGCAAATTCTTTTGACTGTAGGTACTTCTATCGTGTTTTTGCTGTGGTTATTTTTACGCACAGAGAATGTCCAAAATTTGGGATCATTTCACACTGAATGCAAAGCACAACTAAATTAAGTTACACAACTGCATGTCAACACTAAACATTGTTAGCCAATTGAATTCAGCCTACCAATGCTGATTCCATTTATTGAACGCCAGGAGAAGTGTAAACAACATCAATACAATGAGCACACATAGGCAGGAGCTGCTGTTGGTCACAGTTCTCGGCCAGACCCTCACACGCAGACTACCCGACATCCCATGCCATCCTACCAAGCCCCGCCTCTTAAAGGCACATGCATGGACAAGACACAACAGTATGTACAGTATTGTTAATACATTCTATGCTGTCAATGTTTTTTTTGTGTTAAAATACATTTACAATGTGTTTAGAAATGTTTTAATAAATTAAGTTAATAAGGAGGAAAACTAAAAAATGGTTTCCTATCGTGTCTATGTCGCTGATTTTCACCTATCGTGGGTGGGGCTGTAAAGAATCCCCCGTCATAAACAGGTTCACCATAGACTGGTACTCCCTCTAGTGGTTTGCAAAAAAAAATAAAAAATCACTGACATAAAGTAACTGTGCATAATGTTACAGTAGTTTCAAAGACTTATTTAGATGCCCTTCTGATTTAACTTTTGATGTGCAATACATTTTAATTTAATCATTATTTTAGTAACGGGAGATGGACAAATAATATCAGTAGTTTATTTTCTGATATTGAAGTGGAGCGGTTTACAACAATGTTAAATATATTTTTTGGGGAAAGTTTTTTTTTGAGCACTTAGGCCCGCTACACTACTGCATTTTAATGTTGGTCATTATCGAAGAGGTACTCGGTGTAAAAAGTTTGCGAACGACTGATTTAGACTATTTGATTAAAAGGCGTAGTATGGAAGTGCATATAAGGATGGAATTTTCAATTTGATTGAACATTTTACATTTTAAAGCTATAGAAACCAAATAGCTGTTAACTAGTATGGAAGTTGGGAAAGTAGGCCTCTTTCGTAATGTGTTGTTTGGGCATCTGTATCTTGTTAAAGGTCATCTACTGTATGTATTAAAGTCCGTTCTCATCCTGGACAGATTAAGCTTCCAATCCACAGTCCGTCAGCACACCGCTCCGACAGCTCTGAGGTAAGTTCGGAAGACGACAGCACCCTGGTCCTGCTGGCTGCGAACTCCCGCAGTCCGAGCCCTAAACCCATTAAGCATCATCACTGCCGCCACCGTCGTAGCCGCAGCCCCGCCGTCCCGGCTCTCTCGTCCAACCCCCTCCCCTCCCTGCAGGGCCTCAGCCTGTGTCCCCTGCCCAAAGAGACAGGCAGCCGCTCACCTGGCTCCCGCTCTAAAAAGGAACGACTGTTTTCCACCGGCTCTCTGTCGTCTCCGGCCGTCAGCCCGCTCAGTCCCCGGAGCCCTGTGTCTCCGGGCGGAGGGGTCACGGCACCGGAGGCCCTGATTGCCGCCATGTTAGGGGAGCACAGGCCTGCTCAGGTTAGCCCCACGGGGCTCAAACAGCTTGGACATGCAGGGGGAAACAACACTTCATAGAGGAGATGGACCCTGAACTATGTCATGACTCGTGTGTGTGCAACCCTGCAATTCTCTATTTCCGAAGCATCTTACACTGTGTTTATCCGGGAGTCACATCCCAATGACAAGTGCTTTTATAGACTCACAAACTCCAATGTGTAGAAACACACATATTGAATGTGAAGCCAAACATGCAGACAGTCAAAATATGGATTGACTTTATTGATGTGCGTGTTGGAGATGATGCGTGTGTTGGCCTTTGTCATGAAACAAATGCTAAAAACTTGCAATCGGGATTAAGTGATAGTTTCAAATTGAACTGGAGTTCCTGGTCATTATTCATAGCATTACCAAATTTAACATTTAATGAATTGCGACTTGAGTCACTGACCGTATATATAGTGGTTTACTCACCTGATTTCCATGCAGGTAGCGTGGGTTCAATTCCCACTCAGCGACGAGGTGAATGTGAGTGTTGTCTACCTCTATATGTGCTCTGTGATTAAGAGGCCACCACTCCGAGGTGTACACCGCCTTTCACATCAAATGTATTTATTCATTTAAATTTTTTATTTTATTTATGTCATTAAATATTTGGTTAATTGATTTATTGTGAATAATAAAAGACAAAATATTTGTTAAATAAACAATATTACATATACATTAAGACGTTTTTGTTTAATTCAATATTTGGTTATTAAAATTAAATTAATTGTAAATTTAAAAATATTATTACAATATATATATATATTTTTTTTTTTACACATTTTACATACAAATTCAACCGTTTTTTTTGTTATTTTTTTAACCTCATGTACTAATGATCTGGCCCATCTGTCCATTTTAGAAATGTGGCCCCTTGAGCACGAAAGTTTGCCCATTCGACCAAATATTGGAACCCTGTCCTATAGAACTCAATGATTGGATGTCAAATCAAATGTTTTTTTCGTGTGGTTTGCTTCAAAAATCTACATTTGTTTGCATTCTTCTTGGCTGTGTGTGTGTGTGCTAATAAAGAGTAACAAACGTGAGAGTTCCTTACATAATCAGCACTCCACTTGATAACATGAAGCCATTTGTACAGCACGGTCAGCTAGTGGTTAGCACGTCTTCCTTGATCTCGACTGCGGATTTTCTTCATCCATCTTCATAATCCGTATTCTTTCCACATTGAAAAAAACATGCATGTTAGGTTCATTAAACACTCTAAATTGTTATAGGTGTTAATGTGATTATGGTTGTTCATCTATACAGTATGTGCCCTCTGATTGACTGGCCTATACAAGTTGTGCATATGAGATGCAAACAACACACGTTGAAAAAAGATGAGTCTATAATTTGGACCTTTGTTATCAGCAGTAGACGTAAAACAAACTGCGGACACCATGGATCTAAGTATAGAGGTCTAGTAGAGGTTTACAGAGGCACATGAGCCTTATCCTGATGTTATTCTTTTTAATCAAGAGAAGGAGAGCCTAGTTGGATTAGTGAGCCTTTGTAATTGCAAAGGCAGACAGGCAGAAAGCCACAAGACAGGCAAAATAAACCCCACAGGATCAATAAAAAGGAACGTGACAACAAAATTCAAAAGGCTTAATTTGTAAGCGCTGAATGTTGGAGTTCAATTTGGTTTTGCTCACCAATGAGGTGTCCATAAAGTGTTTTTACATTGTAGTGTCCAGTATCTTTGTTCGATACACAATAGCTTTAAAAGCCATCAGATTTATAAATCTATTTTTAATAATCTTTGATGTCCTTTAATTGGGTTTGCAAGATAATTTGGGTTCAAAATGCCCAGAAAGTCCTTTTTGAAGCTATTCTAGTTGATTTTTGTTTATTTTGTTTTAATCTGACAGTTGAGATGGCTGGATTCTCATTGATATACACTATGTAAATAAGCTTTGCTCTGATTGTATCGCTCATGGTGGCATGAGACATTTAACATGACCCGAGAGAAAGAAATTGAGAAAATGATACATGAAATGAAATAGAAAAAAAGTGTATATAGATTCTTGGGACACCCTTTCTTGATACTGATGAGCTTGTCTCCATTTACTCACAAATTGACTTAGGGCGGAATCTGTTTAGTTGAATAGTAAGTTATTATTCTGTTGCATGAATGGCAACAATTGGATACTGATAGCTCAATAGCATATTGTCAATTAAGTCATTTTTAATTGTTTAGGAAAACGAGGGAAAAAACAATTCGAACAAACAAGCAAAGTCCAGTTGCCTCGATTCAATCTTTGCCTGTTGCCATGACCTGGATAACTGTGAATCTACACAGACATAAAGAAAAAAGACGATTTCGAGCAATGTTTTTGTTTTATTTTTAAATTATTATTGTAACAGTACCGTAAGTTAAAAAATGCTTTCTGCTACTAAAAAAATGCAACGTGATTAAAAACTGATAAACACTGAGTGCATAGAGCAAATCTGATAAGCATGTGTCATCAATAGCTTTTTAAATTTTTCTTATATATTTTTTAAAATCGCAAAGACACTTTGTGGACAGCCTGTGTATATATCATCATTGGTCCAAAAGTCCTGTGTTTACATGCGCGCATCCATCTGGGCCACGTGGTGGCATTGCACTCCACACAGGGCAGGCCCCTCCTCCCTCCTCACGTCAAACAACCCGAGCAGTCCGACCAGTTAGCATTTTGCAGCTCACTACCAGCGGCCGGGTCGCCTGAACCACAACGCAGGGTGGCCCTTTGGATTTGTGTGAGTCGGAACAGCATACACGGGCGGATAAAGGCTGCGTGGTTAACCCCCAACCCCCTTGTTGATCGTATAGCGAGGAGGAGATCCGAACGCCTAGCTCGTTAGCTAACAGTGGTCAAGATGAACGGCCAGCTGAACGGTTTCCATAACAACTCGCCCGTCGACGACGACTGCTTCCTCTTCACGTCGGAATCCGTGGGAGAAGGGCATCCCGGTGACTTTCATTTTTATTCTTTTTTTTTTTTTTTTTTTTACCCCCTCAAAACAAAAAAACAAAAAAAGCGCATCATTGTAGCTTGCCAGCATCTTGTTTTAAATGGACGAGACACGCGACATGACCTTTCATGTGGCTTTGTCTTTATGATGCATGGCACTTTTGTGCATTTGCAACGTTTAGATGGACCTATATTGACTTTCTTGTCTTTTTTTAAAATGTACTTTTATCCAACAATCATAGCGGCCGAAACAAAACAGCTGTTAGCTAGCTAGTTAGATACGGACGGTGCCTGTCAATCACAAACACGTCGTTTAATTGAAGACATTTTTAACTTTAGTTGGGCTAATATGTCCAAATAGCTTAGCATTCGCAGTCTATGTAAAATAAATACATATTGAATTTAGTTTAAGGGCAATTCTGAGGGTTAGAAAGGCGCTGCGACGTCATAATAACGCATCAGCCCCGTGGGTCGCACGCACTTCCGATTTGGCGAGCGGTCAGAATCCGGTTAGCATCCCGCTCGATTGACAGTAGCAGGAGAATGGGCGAGCATTAAAATACCAGCGCTTCAATTGCCACGAAAAGGGGTAAATGTATTGGAAGGGATACTTTCAAAGTTCCTGGGTAGTGAAAATTAATAATAATAATCTCTCTCTCTCTCTCTCTCTCTCTCTCTCTCTCTCTCTCTCTCTCTCTCTCGCTCTCTCTCTATATATATATATGAATTGTCTTTTTGTCCATGTTTCTGTGTTCTGTATTTGTCTTTGTCTGCTAATAATTTCTTTATTGTTTACGTTTATTTAGTTATTATTTTACTATTATTGTTGTTGTTATAATTGTAATTAGTTGACAGTTTTGATGTATTTCCTCTTTAAGGGTGATGAAAAACAAATTGCAAGAAAAGTAGTCCTTAATTATTTATTATTGTCTTCAATGTTTAAACACTCTGTTCTAGGCCATATTTAAACAATCAACTGAAAAACATTAAGTACGGTAACTGACAAGCTTTCCTGTGTTGGCATATTTTTACACCGCTGCGCAAACCAGTTCTTTGTCCGCTGTTTCTAACCTTAAACTGTCGTATTTTCTACAACCCCAATTCCAATGAAATTGGGACGTAGTATTAAACAAATAAAAACAGAATACAATGATTTGCAAATCATGTTCGACCTATATTTAATTGAATACACTACAAAGACAAAATATTTAATGTTCAAAATGATAAACTTTATTGTTTTTAGCAAATAATCATTAACTTAGAATTTTATGGCTGCAACACGTTCCAAAAAATCTGGGACAGGGTCATGTTTACCACTGTGTTGCATCACCTTTTCTTTTAACAACATTCAATAAACGTTTGGGAACTGAGGACACTAATTGTTGAAGCTTTGTAGGTGGAATTCTTTCCCATTCTTGCTTGATGTACAGCTTCAGCTGTTCAACAGTCTGGGGTCTCAGTTGTCGTATTTTACGCTTCATAATCCGCCACACATTTTCAATGGGAGACAGGTCTGGACTGCAGGCAGGCCAGTCTAGTACCCGCACTCTTTTACTATGAAGCCACGCTGTTGTAACACGTGCAGAATGTGGTTTGGCATTCTCTTGCTGAAATAAGCAGGGGTGTCCATGAAAAAGACGTTGCTTGGATGGCACCATATGTTTCTCCAAAACTTGTATGTACCTTTCAGCATTAAAGGTGCCTTCACAGATGTGTAAGTTACGCATACCATTGGCCCGAACACAGCCCCATACCATCACAGATGCTGGCTTTTGAACTTTGCGTCCATAACAGTCCGGATGGTTCTTTTCCTCTTTGGCCCGGAGGATACGACATCCACAGTTTCCAAAAACAATTTGAAATGTGGACTCGTCGGACCACAGAACACTTTTCCACTTTACATCAGTCCATCTTAGATGAGCTCGGGCCCAGAGAAGCCGGCGGGGTTTCTGGGTGTTGTTGATAAATGGCTTTTGCTTTCAAGTTGCACTTACGGTTGTAGCGCCGAACTGTATTTACTGACGTTGGTTTTCTGAAGTGTTCCTGACCCATGTGGTGATATCCTTTACACATTGATGTCGGTTTTTGATGCAATGCCGCTTGAGGTATTGAGGGTCACGGGCATTCAATGTTGGTTTTTGGCCTTGCCGCTTACATGCAGTGATTTCTCCAGATTCTTTTAACCTTTTGATGATTTTATGGATATTATGTTTTTTTTTTTTT
Source organism: Phyllopteryx taeniolatus (assembly GCF_024500385.1). Lineage (NCBI taxonomy): Eukaryota > Metazoa > Chordata > Actinopteri > Syngnathiformes > Syngnathidae > Phyllopteryx > Phyllopteryx taeniolatus. Next base: position 13,954,841 of record NC_084516.1, on the reverse strand, counting down.
TTTTTTTATGTTTAACACAATGTCCCAAGGCGCCACGGTGACCGACTGGTTAGCACCTCACAGTTCTGAGGACCGGGGTTCAATCCCCGGCCCCGCCTGTGTGGAGTTTGCATGTTCTCCCCGTGCCTGCGTGGGTTTTCACCGGGTATTCCGTGTTCCTCCCACATCCAAAAAACATGCATGGTAGGCTCATTGAAGACTCTAAATTGCCCATATGTGTGAATGTGAGTGCGAATGTTTGTTTGTTTATGTGCACTGCGATTGGCTGGTGACCAGTTCAGGGTGTACTCCGCGGAACAGGAGATGAATGAATGAATATCTTATATGTATGTTTGTTTGTCATTCTACAGATAAGATTTGTGACCAAATTAGCGATGCTGTTTTGGATGCGCATCTTACCCAAGACCCAGATGCCAAGGTAGCGTGTGGTAAGTTTTTTTTTTTTTCCTTTTAATATCACAATGTTATTGTAATAAAATTGCTACTTTATTCTTGTATTATGCAATTTTTTTTAATCATATTCAAATGTTATTGTCATCAAAATTGCAATTTAATTCTTGTCGTATTCATGACTTTTTTCTTGTAGTAGCACCAATATTCTGATAAAATTCTGATTTTTTTTTTTTTTTTTTTTTTTCACATATCACTTTTTTTCTTGTAATTTTCCAGGTTTATGATTAAAGTTGCAACTTTATTGTCACAATAATACGGCATTTTCGTCATAATACAAGTCATTCCTAAGGATGTGCATTGCAGATAGTTTAACATTCCACATGTTCTACATTTGTTAAAAAAAAACACTGTTAATGTGTTTTACTTCAGGATCTGTCACACTTAAGATTTAGGCTAATCTCTTTCACATTTACAGAGACGGTCGCTAAGACAGGGATGATCCTGCTGGCTGGTGAGATCACCTCTAGGGCTGTGGTAGACTACCAGAAGATTGTGCGAGAGACAATCAAGCGCATCGGCTATGACGACTCCTCCAAAGGTGGTACAAACCCTTAAAAAACAAACCTTTTACAATGTGAGGGTCGCTTTCGGTCTGGGGGTATTTTAAAATGGCAAATACTCGTTAAAAACATGGCGTTATGAATGACGTTTTCATTGTTGGGTTGCACACTTTTAACAGGAGATGCAGAACATGTAGAATCCAATCTCAATATTTCTGCAAATACTGGCCCGATTGGGGTGTTTATTACATAACTGCAGGTGTCTATTACAGGAGGGGCTTTTTTGTATGCAGTTTTGGAATATTATGTAACAAAATTTCTGCTCTTTTGCCATCTATGTCAAGTGAAAGTGGAGTTTAATACTAAATAAAATGCACAAACCAAGATAGAATGGGTGAAACTAATAAGCTTCCTGAAACTTAAACATATGCAAACAACATTGCAGAGTCATCAAATATCAGAGTCCACTGGTCATTAATTATGTTGTCCCCTCATAACATGAAATGATCATTAATTCAGCGCAGGAAACTACTTTACAACATACAAACTCTACACTCCATAGCAACACTCCATACTTTAATGTCTTTTTATGCATCTGTAGGTGCTGCTGTTTTGGTTAGCAACAATGTAATGCCTGTGAACAATTCTCTATGAACTGAGGTAATTATGTTACATAATGGTAATTACTACTATTTATTTTCCTGGTGGTTAAAGGAAGGCGTCTGTTGCAAAGAAGACATTGTGCTTTTTTTGTTTTTTAAACAGTTTCCATGTGTCTCAATAACATGCCTGTAAAATGCTTTCCTCATATTACCCCAAGAATCAAGAATTTTAGCTCACAGGCACCCTATTCCTTGCTGGATGTAGCCCATCTGAGTGAGTGGCCCTGTCACTGGACACCTGTTACCATGACAACCATGGGTTGAGCTACAGTATTGAACTGGCAAGCAAGCAGCTTATGAGCCCATAAAGACAATAAAAGTATTTTTGCTCGTGGAGGCAGCAGTTAATACTTTACACTCTCTGTATGTGGCGCATGGACACTTCACCAATAAAAAATAGCCACTGCCTCGACAACTTCACAGAGGACGTCATGAATTGGACTTCCAATGTTGTTTGAGACAGTAACGATAGTTAAAACATTTGTTTGCAATTTACTGACGAAGCAGCGTTTGGTTTGACATTTTAGACTCTCTGTGGTAAGTTTCAGAACCTCCCTAGTAACATACTGTATCTTCACGGTTGGGCGTAAACCTCCTATGTCCAAATTTGGTCAATTTCCAATTAATCAATACTTTGTCAGTCCACACGTTGGTCTGTTATTTTTTCCAAGCTGTAGACCAATATAAAGTGTTGAAAATGGCTTGTTATCTTTGACGAAGCAGCGTTAATGGCTCAACAAACATGCATTTTCTTTGGTTTCTTGAAAAGTCATGGTTTTGGAGATGCGAGGATTCCGCCCGACGTCAGCGATATCAGAATCAGAATCATCTTTATTTTGCCAAGTATGTCCAAAAAAACACACAAGGAATTTGTCTCCAGTAGTTGGAGCCGCTCTAGTACGACAACAGACAGTCAACTGATAGAACACTTTTGAGACATAAAGACATTGAGAAAAACAGTCACTGAGCAATAAAGGGTTGCTAGTTATCTGGTAATGCCAGTACAATTTTTATTTTATCTTGGAAATAGTTAAAGACATTGAAAGACCGGGTTACTAGAATCTAGCCGCTACCCAAAGCTAATTTAGATCTGCTGTTTGTAATTCTTGTAATTAGGCTACCTCATGTTTTTTTTTTTCCCCAATCCCGTCTGTGATCGACTTGGGGGGGCGAAATCTATGGGCATCGCACATGGCGCCATTCAAGCCAGCTCCGCTACTGACCCAGCCCTACTTGTAATTGAGCGCTTTGAAGTTACAACAAGTAATTCAACTGTTGACTATTGCTCAATATGATGTAGACTTGATTGTCCACTGCAGGCTTTGACTACAAGACCTGCAATGTGCTGGTGGCTTTGGAGCAGCAGTCCTCAGACATCGCTCAAGGCGTTCACCTGGACCGAAAAGAGGAGGACGTGGGTGCCGGTGACCAGGTCTGAAGAAGGCACACTGGTGTGGACTTCCACTGTTCATGCTCTCATGTGTAACTGATCCTAAGATGACTTCCGCAGGGTCTAATGTTTGGATATGCCACTGATGAGACGGAGGAATGCATGCCTCTCACCATCATTCTGGCCCACAAGCTCAACGCCAAGATGGCTGAGTTACGCCGCGATGGAGCGTTGCCGTGGCTCCGACCAGATTCCAAAACTCAGGTCACACACGAACAATGGGCCTTATTTGCTATAAATGCGTAGAAAATTTCTCACTCTCTCCCCATGTTGAGCGTATACGCAAAAACACCGTCAGATTCATGACGTGCGTATCGGCCAATTGTCTCTGCATCACTCTGCGTAAGTTACTGAATCAGAATTCATTCTGAATGAGAAGCTTGTGTCTGAAAAACTGTCCATCCATCCATTTTCTACCACTTATCCGAGGTCGGGTCGTGGGGCCAGTAGCTTTAGCAGGGATGCCCAGACTTTCCTCTCCCCAGCCACTTCATCCATCTCTTCCGGGGGGATCCCGAGGCGTTCCCAGGCCAGCCGAAAGACGTAGGCTCTCCAGCGTGTACTGGGTCATCCCCGGGGTCTCCTCCCGGTGGGACGTGCCCGGAACACCTCACCGGGGAGGCGTCCGGGAGGCATCCGAATCAGATGCCCCAGCCACCTCATCTGGCTCCTCTCGATGTGGAGGAGCAGCTGCTCTACTCTGAGATCCTCCCGGATTACCGAGCTTCTCACTCTATCTTTAAGGGAGAGCCCGGACACCCTGCGGAGGAAACTCATTTCGGCCGCTTGTATCCGGGATCTTGTTCTTTCGGTCACGACCCAAACGTCTCTGAAAATAAATACATATTGAATTTCTTTCGAAGAATGGAACGATCTCCCGTTCCATTCTTCCCTCACTCGTGAACAAGACCCCAAGATAGTTGAACTCCCCCACCTTGGGCAGGATCTCCTCCCCAGACCTGAAGAGGGCATGGCACCCTTTTCCGACTGAGGACCATGGTCTCAGATTTGGAGGTGCTGCTTTTCATCCCAGCCGCTTCACCCTCGGCTGCGAACCGCTCCAGTGACAGTTGGAGATCACGGCTTGATGAAGCCAACAGAACCACATCATCTGCAAAAAGCAGAGATGCAATACTGAGGCCACCAAATTTGAATTTGCCATGACGTTTGTGTTTACTAACTCCCACCATGTGTTCCCGACAGGTGACAGTCCAGTATAGACAGGACCGCGGCGCCGTGGTGCCGCTGCGCGTCCACACCATTGTGATCTCTGTGCAGCACGACGAGCTCGTCAGTCTGGAAGAGATGCGTCACAGTCTGAAGGAGCAGGTGGTCAAAATGGTGGTCCCTCCTGGCTACCTGGACGACAACACCGTCTATCACCTGCAGCCCAGTGGTCGCTTCGTCATCGGGGGGCCGCAGGCGAGACATGAAATGCTATTCGTTTAAGTTCCTTGATCCCAAAAATACTGTATTTCCTCAAATAGTGGCTAGTAGACACCGTGCCTCAATTCATCAGCAGATGCGTCCGCTACTTCAACAAATATACGCCTCATCTCAAACACTAAGAAAATAAGGTGGTGCAACTTGCTAAGTAAAATTGTGGCTTTCACTCTAATAAATGCCATTCCTCAATTAATTAACAGATCAGTTTTAATATAGTAAAATGGTGACTTCCACTCTTATTGATGCTGTGCCTCAATTCATCTGCAGATGTGCCGTCTAATTCAACCAATAAATGTTTCACCTTAATTAAGAAAAAAAAAAAAAACAAGCTGCGACTAGTGGGGCGATCTTCATTTGTGAAAAAAATGGTAGAAAATATATAATATTAACAAATATTGCTATAAAAGGCAATTGACTAAAAAAAGACCAACTCTAATAAATGCATTGCATTACCTCTTAGAAATGCAGAGCACTCTCTGCAGTTGAGGAAATAGTCATTAGCCAATGTCGCTGTTATGGCAATACAGTGGTTGCCTCCCTCAGGGTGACGCCGGTCTGACTGGGCGCAAGATCATCGTTGATACTTACGGGGGCTGGGGGGCCCACGGAGGCGGCGCTTTTTCCGGCAAGGACTACACCAAGGTGGACCGCTCCGCTGCCTATGCCGCTCGCTGGGTGGCCAAGTCGCTGGTGAAAGCGGGACTGTGTAGGCGTGTTTTGGTCCAGGTGAGAGAGAAGCACAGCGCCGATCACAGCCAACCCCCATAGGAATTGTGGCTTAACCAAAATTGCTGTAGGTGTCCTACGCCATCGGGGTGGCTCATCCACTGTCCATCTCCATCTTCCACTACGGGACATCCCAGAAGAATGAGAATGAGCTGCTGGACATCGTGAGGAAGAATTTCGACCTACGTCCAGGAGTGATTGTGAGGTATCCTTGCGGATTTCTTGTCTTTCTATTGGCACATTTTCATTTTGATGACTTACTCACATTTGTATTTATTCCTTTGGCAGGGAGTTGGACTTAAAGAAGCCAATCTACCAGCAAACTGCATCGTACGGTCACTTTGGTCGTGTCCTCTTTTCATGGGAGGTTCCCAAGGAGCTCAAATACTAACCCCCTCCTCCTGTTTGCTTGTCGCCCCCAGACACTCTGTGTGTTCACCTCTTTCTGCCCTCCTCTTCCTCTGCACAAATAGCCCCATCACTGCCACCTCCACTGCACTTTGTTTTCAGTCTTCAGCCATTTTGTCTGCCTGCTCAACCCTATTTAACATACACGTATGTGTCGAGATTACACTCCACTCAAGCCAATCAAGCACATAGCTGTAGTTGGTTTCCTTCTCTGTGCTGTCCCTTCACGCCATTTTCTTTCTGACGTTTTACAGAGAAGTCAGAAGCTGCTAATGACCATTTTGGCTGTGTTGGGCTCCACGAAAATATCACTCTTATTTTTTATTTTATTTTTATTCTACCGCTCCAAATGTCATGGGATCATTCTAAATGAGGTTAATTGTTGTAGGTGTCATTACAGAGTAGCCCAGCTTGTTTACTGGAGGGGGGCTTGCCTTTGTCATGAGGTACTGCCCCCACACTTGATGCATAGAATGTCTTTTGACTGTCGAGCAACAGAAATCGACAGAACAAAAAATGTTGATTTCCCACTTGTTGTTACATCACACGTAATAGACACCTTCTCTGTTGAATAAGTTTCGCACTGCTGATAAAACAGCATCAGGTTGAACTCATTGAATGCTGCATGCTTCTCATACTTGACTTCCAATTGGATGTGGCCTGTACTGCTATCTTCAACCAGGCGGCGTCCAAAGCATTTCTATGATTTGTGAATGAATGATTCCTGTTTATTTTTAACGGTCAAGAAAGTGCATTCCACTAAAGCAAGGATCATTTATCACTCGTCACCTTGTTCGCTCCAAAGACTTGTTTCAGCACAACTTTGTCATTAATTTTTCCGCCCAAATGCGATTGTTTGCATTTTAAAATGCTACTGATCCCTCACCAAAGACTATGACTTGCATATTCCTTTTACGCAACTTTGCAAAGTGAGATATTGCTGAAACTGTGTGCAGTTTCACACAGCATCCCCCAATCAGATCATTGGACGTGGTGACATTAGCCACAGTGTCTCGTGTGAAATTTAAAGTACTTGTCAGACAGCAACCTTAGTCTCTTCCACACTGCATGTCAATGCGAGCTTTTTCTTGTATCACGCTTCTGTGTGAAAGGTAACAACGCGGAATGGGGCGGACGAAAGCGTCCTGGTAATTTGGCTGGGATGTTGTGAAGAACAATATTTGTTTAGGGGGGTTGAAGCCTAAAATAGGTCTACCGACGCCACTGGGTCCAGGCTTTAACAGGCAGTGTGAAAGGATTTTGGCAAGCCCTGTCTTTATCCTCTCTTTGTGTCGGACACTATCCTGTGGTTCCTGGAGTGTACTACAGAGAAACTTCATTAGAGCCAAAGATGGGTGGTGCAAAGAGGATGTATGCTGAATCATCAAGTAAAAGGACTTCCCAATGACTGTTGACATTACGTTTACATCCACAAAATGGGAGTGACCTTAATTGGCTGGTGTTGTACAGAGAAACCAGCCTGTTTACATGGGATCTCCCACATTTACCCTTGTTAAATTATTCTGTAAAGAAAAAGATGTCAGTCTGCGTGTTGATTGTGTAAGTGCCTTTTCTCATATTCTGCATTGCCTTTCACCCTCCCCCATCGTTCCCTTTGTTGTTTTACTGTTTCATCCTCAGGAGTCTAACCTGCTGTTGAGCTGCTCCCTCAAAATAAACCACACGCTTTGCTTGTGCAATGTGTATTATGTGTCACATCTTTTTCCAAAGAATAGTACCTCAGGGTTGCCTAAAAATCTGTCCATCCATTTTCTATCGCGCTTGTCCTCATTAGGGTCGCTGGAGCCTTATCTATCACAGCCGACTTTGAGCGAGAGGCGGGGTACACCCTGGACTGGGTGCCAGTCAGTCACGGCACATTCACAGGGCACATACTGTACAATCATTCACATTCTTAGTCACACCTATGTAGTCTTCAGTGAACCTAATATGCATGTTTTTGGAATGTGAGAGGAAGCCGGAGTAGGTTACCCGGAGAAAACCCACACAAGCATGTGGAGAATAAATAAATTTGACACAGGAAGGCCAGAGCTGAGATTTGAACCAGAACCTCTCAAATGTGAGGCGGATGTGCCAAATGTCGTGATACCTGCCAAAAGCTTTAACTTAACATAAATGTTCTAGAATAGGATCTGAAATCATATTGCAGCCATGAGATCATTTGATGATTGTTATTCAACAATTGATGCAAATAATCACTGATTTGTGTAAAAGATTTTAAAATGTAGGTTAGTACAAAACTCAAATACATTGACGTATTTTACCCAAGATCGCTCTCTCTCTCTCTCTCTCTCTCCCCCTCTCTCTCTCTCTCTCTCTCCCTCTCTCTCTCTCTCTCTCTCGCTCTCTCTCTCTCTCTCTCGCTCGCTCGCTGTCTCTCTCTGTCTTTTTGTCCTGGTAATCTTAATGACAAAATGTCACACTTCCTTCTAGGTAAACAAATCCACAGAAAGAAAGAAAAAAATAATGCCTTGCGATATCAAATCAGAACCTGAAAAAAGGCAGTGTAAGAACATCATAAATAATATAGGAGTTGAGAAACAGTTGTGGTTTTAAAAGCTGCAACACCTGGCTCAGAATCAGGAGTGTTGATTTATGCTCACTTCCACCCTGACAAAAAAAAAAAAAAAGAGGGCATTATGTTTTCCATGTCATTATTAAAGATTCTTAAGTCTTTGGTCACATCTACCTGATCTCTTAAGACTGTATTGTAGCTGAGGTTTCCAGGCAAATATTTGACATTAGAACAGAGTCTACATGGAGTGGAAATAACATTACAATTAATTAATTAATTTATATATACATTATTAATAACTTAAACTGTGTGTATGTATATATTGTATACACACACACATGAGATGTTGATGATTTACCCCACATTTCAGAGACGTTTGCAGGTCTCTGCACCTGTATGTTACAAGAGTCTGGTCTGGGGGTGGGTGGGGTGTATACCGTAATTGCTAGGGTACAGTTTGGTCCCAAACGTATGTAATATATTTTGTATTCTGTCAATTATGTTTTGTTTCCTTGGTTGTCAATTTTATGCCATAGCCTAGAACGTGGGAGTTGGATTAACCCACCAGGTTTTAAGGTAAGCATTTTTATGTTAGCATAAATGGCTAGTTGGGTTGTTGACAGGTATAGCATATTCATTCATTTATTACTTGCATACATAGGCTAATTGAAATATTCCAAGTTTCTCTACTTTATTACTGTGAATGTATTAGGATAAAGTCAAAGCCAAAACGGGAAATTATTCTCCATCACGGTTCCTCTTCCTAATTTATTCTAATGCTAGGCTAGGTAGGACATTCTTTACCACGACGAAGCTCAAGCTGGAAAAATGTGTACGTTCTTTTAACATGAGATTTTTATTTTATTTTATTTTTTTAACTCAACTATGCATGATATCTCAATTGTGTGAAACAAGTGAAAATTACGACAACATACAGTCAATAATCTAGGCTATAGTAAATCTTTGTTGTTGTGGAGAAACGATAGCCATTTTTGTGACGTTAGTAGTGTACAAACACCAAATGTATGGGATGTGTACCTGATTAAGGTGGTGTACTAGTGAGTTTTAAGCGCGGTGGTTCTTAAGTAAATTGTGTTTTTAATTTTTCTTTATGTATTTTGCACTGTTAACACTGATTCAAAAATATCGTTTACACTGTTGACACCCTGTGCTGTAGGGGGCGTTATTGCTGCGTGGTTCTGGAGATTACTGACTGCTTTAGATTGGATTTACACTGCAGGCAAAATTCTGATTTAATGCCAACATCAGATTTTTTGACCATCTTCTGTTTTTTGGATGTACTGTACATGACATATATGTCACATTCAGACTAGAACGTTTGGAGACAAAGCTAGAGAGGACATTCAGATGGTTTGGACATGTGCAGAGGAGTCCATATAGCTGTAGAATGAAGTCAGAAATGGTCCCACCATGTAGGATCCAAAGAGGAAGACCAAAGAGGAGATTTATGGATGCGGTTGGGAAAGCCTTGTAGAGAGCAGGAGTTAGACTAAAAGATGCAGATGAGAAAGAGTGGTGGAAGAGGATGCTTTGCTGTAGCAACCCCTGAATAGAGTCAAGCCGAAAGGGAAAGAAGAAGATTTACATGTGTGGATATGGAACACATGGATGTGCAGATCCAAATCACCCTGCATTAGCACTAGAGTTGCAACAGTTTTATCCAAGTAACAGTGGAGCGATCAGAGGAACCAGAACTGATTCATGTTTCATTGTACAAGTCTGTGTGTACTTAGATTTACATGGCTTCATCTTTGAGACAGGCATATGCCACTGGCGGAACAACTACCACGCCCGGGGGAGTCAATTCAGGGCTCTTTTTCTATTTACATTGCCGTGACACATATTTGTATTGTGCCACTTGAGAGCAAAAAATCTAAATTGTGCCACAGTATAAATCCAGCCTCATTGTCCTCTAGACAAAAAGTCCCTAAATGGCATTGTCAGAGTATGCTTCAAGATAATTGGGGTCTAGCAGAGACTGCGGCTGTAAAGGGCAAAAAACAGCCATAAAAATGATCAAACAAAAAGAACAAAGAACAGAATTTAACCTGATGCCCTCCAGCCAGCGTTGTGTGTGCCCCTAATGAGGACAAACAGACACTGAATGTCTTTCATTTCTTCTGCCGTTAGCCCGTTAGTCAACACTAGTACCAACTGGTCAGCAGCCAATCGCAGGGCACCTAGAAACAAACATCCATTCGCACTCACATTCACACCTATGGGAAATTTAGAGTCTTCAATTAACCTACCATGCATGTTTTTGGGATGTGGGAGGAAACCATATTACCTGGAGAAAACCCACGCAGGCACAGGGAGAACATGCAAACTCCACACAGGTGAGGTCGTATTTGAACCTGGGTCTTCAGAACTGTGAGGCAGATGTGCTAACCAGTCGTTCACCGTGCCGCCAACACGAGTACCACTCTTTTGAAATTAATCACTTTTCTTATAATCTTCCATGTGGTTTTATTTTGTTGTATTGCCTTTATTTTATTGTTCTTATTTATTAATTTATCGCAGCTGGTCCTGTAAGCTATTTGCCATATCGTTTACGACATTGTGTTTGTCTGTTGAGGCTGAATGTGTGCTTGTAAACTGTAAACAAATTGCCCGCAACGGGATCAATAAAGTTGTCTGAATCTGAATAGGAATTTGAGGTCATGTCTTTCTTTGGCACTTTATTATTAGTCTAGAGGAAAAAGCTTTACATTACACAAACATTTACATTTACAGAAAACAGTAATGCCAAGCAAGTGTATGACAAAACATTGAGGAATAGAAACCTGTATTCCTCAAATGCTCTTTCTGGACTTTACTGTAAGTGTTTCATCTTGTTTTCCTTCCAGATTACACAAGAATGGGTACAGCTTTAGTGCATGTCAGCATGACTGACCAACGGGAGGACCCTCCTGGCTTTGGCAAAGGCGGATTAGGGAGCAGATGGCATTCGGGGTGGCGTAGCTGAGGAGGGCGTCCAGCAGCGTCTTGCTGAACGTCCCGATGACCACCTCGCATTGATCACGGTAGGAGATGGGCAGGATGTGACAGACATCCTCCATCAGCTTCACCACGGCCTCCTGGAACACAGTTGAGGAGGTGATTGGGTACAATGGAATAAGATCCAATACCAGAGCTGTGTCAAAGAAATTCTGCCTTCACTCAGTTTTGATTAACACTATTAGGGTAGGACTTTAACAATGCTGTTTATTATTAGCAGTAATTTGCAGTGGTGTAGAGGTGCATGGTGAAAGCTATTTCTAAAATTATAATTGCCTGTATTAGTAGTTAAAACTAGCGGTTCTCAAAGTGTGGTACTAGTACTACTAGTGGCGCACAGGCTCCCTCTAGTGGTATGGAAAAGAATCACTGAATTAAAAGCAAAATTTACCACATGAAATACAATCGGACGTATTAGACATATAGGTTGTGCGTATACATAGCAGCCTGTTTAAAAAAAAAATTAAAAATCCATTTCATTACAGTGAACAGTAAATTTTTTAACTACAGTTGTAAAAGATATATTGGAAGTATAATTTTCATTTAACTTTAATGTGCAATACATTTTTAATTTAATAATTTAAGTAGGTTATTTATTTTACTTTATTTAAGCGCACTGTTAATGTTCAAATGTGCATAATGTTACAGTGGCTTACAACCGCTTTCTCATTTTCGATGAACAATTATCGATAGACTTAATATGTTATTTTGAATGTCGGTCATTATGGTGGGAGAGCAAAGCATTTTTTTAAGGTGGTACTTGGTGTAAAATGTTAGAGAACTACTGATTTAAACTATAAATATACCATAAACTGTGATCCCACAACATTAATTCATTCTCTGTACCTCTTATTCTCACGAGGGTAGCGGGTGTGCTTGAGCCAGCTGACTTTTGGGTGAGATACACTTGAACTGGTCGCCAGCCAATCACAGTGCACATACAGTATAGACAAAACAGCCTTTCACACTCACATTTATACCTCTGGATAATTTTTTTTTGGGTCTTCAATTAATCTACCATGCATTTCTTTGGAATGTGGGAGGAGGAAACTCACACAGGCAAACTACAAACAGGAAGGCCAGAGCCCAGATTTGAACCCATGACCTCTGAACTGTGAGGCGGATAACCACTTGTACACTGTGCTACCACGATCCCAAAACAGTTTAATATAATTTCAAAGTCATATAACAAAATTACCCTTGAAAATGAATGAATAGATTATTTTATTTAGAAAAAAAGTGACAAAGACTCTCAGTAACTTCTATTAACAACCCAAGCTAAACTTAGCTCCTCCCTTACATACAAAGCTTGTCTGTCAGTAGAGATATATCCCTTCATCACACTTCTTTACTAATACTGTACTATTTTCCTATTTAGACTGGGCTTTTGGCGCAATCTTGTGGCATTTTACGGCATTGCCGAAAGGGCACAAAAACTGGATAGAATTAGAATCTACATTTTGAGTTTTTCAGGAAAATAGCTGGAGAGGTTCTCCAGAAAAAAAACCCTGCAAAATAGATGAGTTTGTGAATGGTGACAGTGACCCATGACGATGCGGAGATTACTGTAAATATTTTGTGTTGGTAAGGTGTACCTAATTAAATGTCCATTTGGTTTGTAATTACTGCCCTACCTCAGTCCTCTCTTTGAGCAGCAAGTCGTCCAGTGTCTTGATGAAAAAGATGCAGAATGAGCATGGTGATATGGGTTTCCCCTGACAAAACAACAGCTTTGAATGTTAATTACTGTAATCCATTTTTTAAAAAGTGCTCCTTCTTATTCGCTTGCATTTTTTTGCGTCGTAGCAACCTGGAGGGCTTTGTTGACCAAATTGCTGAGCGTTTTCTGCTGCTCGTTTGAGCCGCACAGCCCCATGATTTTACAAACATCCCGTGGCTTCTGCAGACAGATAGAGTGGAACTTACTGTATATTAACATACAAAAGAGAGTGTATTAAAATAGTATGATGGCCCTGCAACACACCGCTACAACAGTAATGACGCTGATGGCCACTGGAAGGATCTTGTCCACCTCCTCCTTGCAGAATGCAGCCATGCTGGCTTTCCCAGGCAGGTGGTCACACAGGTTGCCAATGCCCTGTGTGATCTTTTTCTGTAAGAAACATGTGGTTTATGTCCCTGACCATTCATTTGATAATTGATCCTATAACAACATAAACAACAATGGTACTTAGCGGAGCACAGACCAAGGCTGAACAATCCTAGACATGTCCATTTGATTTATTTGACTGACAGATCATGACGTCGGAGGCATTACTGTTCCAGTCCAGTCCTGTAGGCGGTAGTGATGCACGTTACAAAGACGTTGGTGACTTAACGGCGAATAAAAAGAATATCAGTTCACACCTCTTTCTGTATCTGCTCTAAAATTGAAAGTGTTCTTCCTCTGTTCATGTGTCACCCTTCTGCAAAATTCAGTGAAAATTGGTTGTGTTGTTTTTACATAATGCTGCCAACCACATCAATGTTATCAATGGCATTTTTACATTGGGGTCCCAGAACTACCAGCAATTTGATTTATATTTAAAAAAAAAATCATTACAATGCATATGATGACAATCGTCATGTAGTCTTTGATTTTTTTGTGAGTCTGTTTGTTCTTAACAGTCTCCTTGTCCTTTCTCTGCTGTTTGTGCCCCAAGTTGCCAAGGAAACCAAACCGTAACCATAACTGGCACACATTTGGGGCTCAATCCAAATTCTGAACTGAAATTAAACTCTGTTGTAAAGCAACTAATTTTGTCGATATACATTGCTGAGTCTTTTTTTACTTCTGTTGTTGTGATTTGTCCCGATTGTTGTTGCTACCATTATAGGTTTGGTCAATTGGTTCTTGAAAATAGTTCTAAACATTTGTCCTAAAATAACCCCTCAGACAGCAAGTGAGATTGCTGTAATTTTGCTGGTAGCTTGTCTCAACTGGTTGGTGACCCACTGATATTTTGTCACACAAAAAATGCCCTTGGTTGCAGTTCTTACACTGTACTGAAGTGAAGTCACATTAGAAAATGAAACGAAATTCACTTCAGCTTTCAGATGCACACTTCATGAGGCCAACGGAATCATTGCCCAGTGTGTACTTGTGTCTGAGGCATGTCTAGTTTAAGATAAACTGCATACGCTGTGAAATTCCAAACTATTTGCATCCCACAGCTCCCAACGACGTAAATGTGTGCCAACAAACATTCCAGGGATTTCCTGTAGATAGCAGTGTGTACAGCGGGCAGATAAGAACGGACTGATCAGGAATGTGTTCACCTGGAGTTCTGTGTTGGAAAGCAGGTCAATGAGGAGGTTGATTATTTTAGTGCAGTCCTCACAGGGGCTCCCAGCCTGGGCACAAAGTCACAGTGGAAATGAATACACACCAACATGTATATAAAGGCACACCGTATACCATCATCACACACCGTACACAACATTAGATACAAATCTGCGGAGATCCTATGCATTATACACAATATATATTTGGTAACGTAAATCCAAATGGGTGACATATGACCCCGATAAGGTCATAGAACCCTGTAATCTCTCCCAGATAATCACTGAAGAAAAGTAATGAAAGCAATGAAATTACTTTGGGAGAAAATAATCAAAGAAATATTATCAATGAAATACTATATATACAGTCCCTGTATCATTATGATAAATATAAAGGTTAAAAATTAAGACATTCCAAATACTGTAATATACTACAATAATTAAGCAGATAAATGTATGATTTAATCAAAATAATGAATAGAGGGAATGGTAATAATGAAGGTTGCACCTAAATATAATCAAATGAAACTATATTACAGTGGCATATCATTATTATAAATATGGTGATGACACATTTTTTACTTTCTAAAGTAAAAAAGGGGGTTACATTTAGAATTATTATGTTCAGTATTTCAACGAGAGCCTCCCAAAGGGTTGAACATGATCTTATTTGTCTACGGCTGCTCCTGTACAGAAAGTAAAGGTGAATAGATTTAACACCGTAATATGTGTGTGTGTGTGTGTGTGTATATATATGCATATATATATATATATATATATATATATATATATATATATATATATGTATGTATATATATATATATATATGTATGTATATATATATATATATATATATATATGTATGTATATATATATATATATATATATATATATGTATATATATATATATATATATATGCATATATATATATATATATATATGTATATGTGTGTATACATATATATATATATACATGCATCATAATATATGAAGGTATTCTCGCACATTTCTTTAAACTATATTAAATTCATCCATCCATTCATCTTCTGTGGTCTATCCCAGCCAGCCAATCGCTGGCACATATGAACAACCATTCACCCTCACATTTACAGTTAACAATAATTTAAAGTCTTCAATTAACCTAGTATGCATGTTTTTGGAATCTGGTAGGAAACCGGAGTACCCGGAGTGAACATACGCAGGGGCACAGGGAGAGCATGCAAACTCCACACAGGAAGGCCAGAGCCTGGATTAGAACTCACAACCTCAAAACTGTGAGGCATATGTGCTAACCAGTCACCCACCTTTCCAGCATATCAAATTTTGTATTAAATATTATATTAATATCAAATTCCTGCACTATTAAAATGCCAATACATTAATCATTAGTATATGTTTATGATTTTTAATGAAAATAGAATAAGGAACTCACTGTCATCAGTGCAGCTGGGCTGTTGTTCAAGCCATCACTAGTCAAAGTCAGAGCTGCAAAGAAAATGGCTCATCTAATCATTTGAAGTTACTCTGTATTATGAATATCTTATATTTATGAATATATTTATGTTAACATATTAAATATAAGATGTTAAAACTGTCTCACCGCAACCTTTGAGACCAGCGAAGAGAAACAATGCAAACGTGATGGCGTTCATCCTCTCTTGAATTTGGCTATTTGTGTGTCAATAGTGTCCCTACTCAGATATGTGTGAGGAGTGCCAAAATGCAGCTTTTATTTGAAAGGAACCACCTGACACCTCCAGCCCCAACACTACTGAGTTTCAGAGAGAGAAAAAAAAAAACTCTGGCTTTTTTGCGATAACATTTTTATTTGTACAGTCGGGAACAGTTCCCTATCAGTCCTTCACAGGTGTGAATGAGTCAACAGATATCCTCAAGAGTAGTTACATTTATTATAATGCTGCAGTGTAACCCAAAAGCGATCCATAGGGATGCATATTTTGCTTTTTACTTGTATCCAAATCAATCTAAGCTCGAAATGATAACAAAAAAGCATATATTTTCATCCAGTCAACAAAAACAACACACTATTGCTTTGTAACTTTTATCTCCCGTAAACCTCCAAGAAAGTAAACTGTCATCTATAGAGTGCATTTATAGAGTCATTGTACAATTTGATTGAACCTCTGATTCACGGTTTAGCAATGTGACATACAACCCCAATTCCAATGAAGTTGGGACGTTGTCCATCCATCCATCCATTTTCTGAGCCGCTTCTCCTCACTAGGGTCGCGGGTGTGCTGGAGCCTATCCCAGCTGTCATCGGGCAGGAGGCGGGGTACACCCTGAACTGGTTGCCAGCCAATAGCAGGGCACATAGGAACAAACAACCATTCGCACTCACAGTCATGCCTACGGGCAATTTAGAGTCTCCAATTCATGCATGTTTTTGGGATGTGGGAGGAAACCGGAGTGCCCGGAGAAAACCCACGCAGGCACGGGGAGAACATGCAAACTCCACACAGGCGGGGCCAGGGATTGAACCCGGGTCCTCAGAACTGTGAGGCTGACGCTCTAACCAGTCGGCCACTGAGCCGCCTTGGGACGTTGTATTAAACATAAATAAAAACAGAATACAATGATTTGCAAATCATGTTTGACCTATATTTAATTGAATACACTACAAAGACAAGATATTTAATGTTCAAACTGATAGACTTTATTTTTTTTTAGGAAATAATCATTAACTTAGAATTTTATGGCTGCAACACATTCCAAAAAAGCTGGGACAGGGTCATGTTTACCACTGTGTTAGAGCACCTTTTCTTTTAACAACATTCAATAAACATTTGGGAACTGAGGACACTAATTGTTGAAGCTTTGTAGGTGGAATTCTTTCCCATTCTTGCTTGATGTACAGCTTCAGTTGTTCAACAGTCCGGGGTCTCCGTTGTCGTATTTTACGCTTCATAATGCGCCACACATTTTCAATGGGAGACAGGTCTGGACTGCAGGCAGGCCAGTCTAGTACCCACACTCTTTTACTACGAAGCCACGCTGTTGTAACACGCGCAGAATGTGGTTTGGCATTCTCTTGCTGAAATAAGCAGGGGCGTCCATGAAAAAGACGTTGCTTGGATGGCAGCATATGTGTCAGGTTCAAGACACCTAAAACACTTGTAAAAATCAAGACAGACACAGAGGTAGTTCAGTTTTCAGACTTGCAAGGAGAAACGGCCAAGAGTGTACTTAGTTTCAATCTCCAACCATTTCTGAGTTCACTCTGCCGGATCATCTCTTTTTATTACTTTAGGGCAGTTCCCTTGTTACATATGAGTTACAACGTCAAAAAGGTGGGGGCATACATGCTTGTTGCAACTCATGTGATCAGCACATAACACTCTTTGTTGGGGTTGAGACAGTAGAAGAATTATATACTTCTTATCAAGACACAGGAAAACTCCTCGGCTCAAGTTTGTCCTTGCACCTGCAAGCACATGACTCATCCTGTGGGAGAAAGCTTTGCACGCAGTGATAAAACATTTCTTTAACTAGAAGTAAGCAGAAAAGCACAACACATGATAACTTATTTACATTTTTCCATCATTTCCCTCCTGTTTATCATGTTTTTTGCTCATGTTTCACATCACTTATTTAGCAGCCACTTCTTCTGATTTTTGGCTGTAAGATCATTATCATGAACACAAGACATGAAATGCTTTATTTGATCTCCTCAGCTGAATCAAACAATGTCCCGATCTCCATTTCTTTATCATCATCGTCATCAGAACTATCCTGGTTCTGTTTTGTTAGAAGGGGGTACATTTGTTCTGAACGATTGCTCATAGGTTGGATTGCGGTGATGATTAATCTATTCAGAAGTGCTCGTAAACATGGAATACAGCAACATCCACACAATGTCAGTATTGCAGAAAATACTGCTATTGATATTAAAATTGATGAGACCAACATCTTATACTTGCCAAACACTTTCATCAATTCGTCCCACATGGATGTGTCCACGCCAGAATGCTCTTTCATCTTGCGGTTGAGGGTGCGCAGGCCATCAATGGCCCTGGTCAGGCTGCCATCTGCTCATAGGTTATTTGGAATAAACGTACAGCACTGTTCTGCACACACTCCTCCTCTCTCCGCAAGCAACATATCTAGTGCAATTCTGTTCTGAAATGACATTAAAGATGTGGCTGCCAATTGCTCATGTACGGCCTCAAAACCATCTTGTGTCCAATTTCCTAACCGCTGTACATTGTAGTGGATGTAGTTTATTCGGTCTATGTTTTTATTGGTTGTACACCACCAACAGATTGTAGATTCAAACCCTGATGCTACTTGATCTACTAATTTGTATTCATCAGGTACCCCTCTTGGAATTCCAATTGCATCTATGGAAGTTGGATCTGCCTGGGAGAAGGTTTTGATATATGTTTAGCAGAAGGTACCTCTGGCCTTGGGTGTTATCAGAAAAGGGAGTCATCCTAAGAACATTATTCTTCAGTAATCTACCTTGGGTGCTATAAAGAAGAAAAGGGAGTCATCCTAAGATGTGGGCACCCCTCTCTCTGGCCTTGGATGTTTTGGAAATGGAACTTATTTGTTAAAGAAAGGAGTACAAATAGAACAATCCAACAATTCCCCTGTTTACATAGTGGAACTATGTAACATATCCTAAGCAGTACTACTCTATGTGGAAGGCTTATAAGAGGATATATAAACAATGTAGTCATGAGCTAAGCATTCTTCATAGGACAGTACTACTCTTGAGACAGGCCAAAAACCTCCCCATATATTGATTTGAGGAGGGAAAAAGACAGGTCCCGTAACATGCTAAGAGAAAGGACACTGTATATTCTTCATCAATACATGGAATAATACAGCATCCGAAAAGCAATAACAAAGTAACAGCAGTAACAACAGCAATTATAAATGTAATTACAAGGTGTTTTCATTTTCCAAACCACATTGTAGCCCAATCTTCCAGGGGGTTGGAAACGCCTGTTGAATCTGCCATTTCAGCAGCCAAAGTTTGTAACCCATATAGGGCTCGTTACTTTTCCATCCGGGGCTGTGTTGTTGGGAATAAAAGTACATTGTGGACCAAACATTGCACAAACACCATTCTTTTCGGCAAGGATCATGTCAAGGGCCATGCGGTATAATGTCTTTACATAACACCTTCACTACTGTTAGTGCGTCGGGATGTTTTGTGGGGAACAGCTCTATCCATTTAGAGAATGCATCAACGATGACCAAACAATACTTTTTCCCTTCACTTTGGTTTAATTCAATAAAGTCCATGTGAATTATTTGAAAAGGGTATTGAGGTGCAGGAAATTTACCTCTCCTGGGCCTCAAATTGCCTTGTGGATTATGCCTAGCACAAATCATACATGCTCTAAAAAATCTTTTGAATAAGAATTAAAACCATAAGTTGTATAATATTGATTTATCTGTCTTACATATTGATTTATCTGTCTTACCATCCCTCCTGTTGAGACATGTGTTGAACCATGGCTCAATATTGATGCCCATTTATATAAGTTTTTTTTTTGTAAGACAGGTTTACCTTCAGGTCCGATATACATGTTGTTTTCAATTCTTACATTATTTTTAAGCCACTGTTCTTTTTCTTTCAGTGGGCTTTGTTCTTGCATATCTTTCTAGTTACTTATTATTTTTATAAACACTTTTTCTGCTTCCTCATTCCACTGTAATGGTGATATCATCTTTAGGTATTCACTGTACATGAGTTTGTTTAAAGGTGCAGGTATTTCTGCATAATTGGGCACCCATGTCCTACAGTAATTTGTTTTCCCAAAAATGACATCATCTGTTTTTTGTTAGTGGTTTGGGAGCTTGTAAGATAGCTGTCTTTATAGCTTCTATTGTTGTTCTTCCTCCTTTACTCAAATTATGGCCTAAATATTTAACTTGTTCTTTGCAGAATTGGAGCTTATTTTTGCTCACTTTATGTCCTTCGTCTGCCAAGTGTTTTAGGAGAGCCAAAGTATCACTTTCACGGGTACGTTTGTCTGGGGAGGCCAGTAATATGTCATCTACGTAGAGTAGGATTTGACTTTCCCCAGGGGTTTGGAATTTTGCCATACTGGCACTCATAACCTGTGAATAGATAGTTGGGCTTTCACAATACCCATGTGGTAACCTTGTGTAAGTATATCTTTTTCCTTCAAATGTAAATGCAATCCAAAATTGGCTATCTTTGTGTATTGGTACCGAAAAGAAAGCGTTACTAAGGTCTATGACTGAAAATACCTTTGCATCTGATCTTAATGAATATTGTCTTACACAAGGTCTATATTCTGTTTTTGGTAGTATTTGTACCGGTAATGTTCCTTTCACTCGCCCTACATCAGTGGGGCCTTATGACCACAATGTTATAGGCAAATCTTTTAAGTATTATCTCTTCCTCCTCGGTCAGGAGAATATGTCATTCTGTAGGTAGGTGTACTCTAATTTTGATTCTTACGCACCAGAAGAGTGCTTTTCTGGTGAGACCTGTGTTTGCACTGGTCCACGTATTTACTGATGTAGCTACCAGATCTGTAGCTTTTTCGCCCTCTTCCACCATTTTTGAAAGATCTTTCCACTCACTGTGGTAGTCTTTGTAAAGTGATACATGTGGTGGTGTCCATTCTTCAGAATCAGAATCAGAATCATCTTTATTTGCCAAGTATGTCCAAAACACACAAGGAATTTGTCTCCGGTAGTTGGAGCCGCTCTAGTACAACAGACAGTCAATTTACAGAAGACTTTGGAGACATAAAGACATTGACAAAAAACAATTGTCCAAAAAGATGCAGAGTCCTCTAGCACTTAGAGCAGTTCGAATGACTAATATTGCAATAGTCCAGTGCAATGACCATTGTGCAAAGGGTGCTGAGACTTCCATGCCTTCAAGGAGTGTATGTAGTTTAAAGTGACTCGGGACACTGGCGAATTTGCAAAGCAATTACAGGGCAGAATAGCACGTTTCGTTTTCCCAATATGTTCCCACATGTTTTTTAGTTGGATGGTGAAAGGCCAGGTTCATCCGTAGTGCCACCATAGTCCAACCCTGAAGAAGGGTGCTAGTTACGGTAATTTTTGTGTTTCGTTTACTGGAGTCTATGCCAGCTGACTTTGGGGGAGAGGCAGGGTACACCCTGGACAGGTTACCAGCCCATTGCAGCAATACCAATATATTTTTCACGAATCTTTTTCCCACATTTGCTATTACAAGTTGTAACCAAAGTAATGACATAGCTAATAATATTGTCACTGTCCAATGAAAACCGTGTACAGTAGCTCCATATTTTACCATACTAAATAGTAGTACCATCTCAGACCAGCAGGGGGCAAAAATGGTTGCAGTACTGGAGGATCATTGCAATGGGGTGTGACTAAACTCACTGTCAACATACATTTTCATGCTATTGAATATATACATATATATCTAGATAGATAGATCGATAGATTAAAGTCCTAGCCCTAATATAAAGGGCTAGGCCATTAAAGTCCTAGCCCTAATATATAGGGTTGGCAAGTAAATTTACATTGTAATACAAGCTGTCCGCTGAGTACTTTATATTGTAGCAAAGTTTCGTGTTCTTCAGTGTGGTCCATGAAAAGATACAATAAAATATTTACAAAAATGTGAGGGGTGTACTCAATATTGTTAAACGCTGTATATTGGCAGCAGGCTGTATCTGGCTTGGTACCCACAAATGTAATTTGTGTTGTGAAAAATCATGTGACCTTTTGTGTTGTCGTGATGCCGTTCACTTGCGATTTGACATTTGGAATCGCTGATGGTCGGCAACTAATTACAGATCGTTCATTGGCCATCGGTCACGTCGCTTGGTGTGTGGTGGGCTTTAACTACAACTACAGTGTATGGAGTTTCCACATCTAAACATATACAGTACTGTATGTTAACTTTCATACTTCAGAACCTCTTACTGCATCTTTATTGAAATCATGTAACAGGGGGAAACTAAAACTAGCAAGGTGACAATATTTCCCAAAAATGAATCAAAATCTGGTTGAAATGGCCACTTCAATCTGAGTACAACACACTTAGAATTTTTAAAATCGGATAATGGGTTCTAGAGAAAATTAGTTTTCTATGTCGGGAATAAAACTGACTTTTTGGGGAATGTTTTTGTGTGATGTCAACTATAGAAACTGCTCAAAAACATCTTCAAATTAGAGTAATACCTTAACTGTAACTTCATTATTTCTCCACAAATCTCCTAGACCCTTTTGTGTCGTCGGCTACTTCGGGAACCCCTTCTCCGATTGGCTGAAAAGTTTCAGTTAAAAATATCCAACAATAAGCTTGTACGGTTTGAAATACCAAGGGGTTTTCCATGTCGACCCATCAAAATTACCGTGATATTTTAAACGGAGTCACTTGCCCTAAAATATTGACTTAAATAGCAAAAATTGAACATTATTCTTGAGAAGAGCAGTCTGGGCAGTAGAATAGGTCATGAACTTTAGTAATCAGAGACGTTTGAAGTGCTCATTCCATGTTTTTTTTAGAAAATGCCACAAAGATGGCAGCCACTTGTCATATTGCTACTCAAACTTAATGTTTTGATTAGGTTTGAATTCTTGTTGAGGGAGGTTGAGGAATGGCAGCAAAAATCTCAAGTTGAAAGCACAACACTTCTCATGAGAATGAAAACAAAGCATTAGCACAAGATAGGTGATTGTTTTTTTTGTTTGTTTTCACTGAGAAGACGTGTCACGCCTCGACAGTGCTTAGGTTGAGTGGGAATGATAACCAACTGGATTCCATTGAACTGCCAACTGCTGGCACATTGTCTCTCACTAAGTAGGAGGTGACATGTAGAAGGTGAACAGTTGGGGAATTTATGTACGGAAGTTAAGTATTGTAAGTCTATCAGTTTGTTTGTTTTTTTCTTCAACATTTTTGCCATTTGTGTCAGAGTAGAATCTTACATGGACCAGGAATTGACCTTCAAATGCACAAATAGGCGCCCTATGCACATACTGTAATTTTACTGAGCATCCTTTATACGCTGGGTATTTCTCCATTTTATTCCTCCTCCTTATTTATTAACATTGTGTGTCTGGTCACTGATGGTGTAGTGGTACATTCGCCTGACTTCGGTGCAGGCAGTGTGGGTTCAGTTCCCACTCAAGTGACGGTGTGAATGTGAG
Organism: Phyllopteryx taeniolatus; assembly: GCF_024500385.1. NCBI lineage: Eukaryota > Metazoa > Chordata > Actinopteri > Syngnathiformes > Syngnathidae > Phyllopteryx > Phyllopteryx taeniolatus. Next base: position 13,931,194 of record NC_084516.1, on the reverse strand, counting down.
TGCGAGTGGTTTTCCGTGCATATATGTGCCCTGTGACTGACTGGCGACCAGTTCAGGGTGTAGTCCGCCTTTCGCCCGAAGTCGGCAGGGACAGGCTCCAACAGCCCGCATCCCTGAACAGGATTAGTGGTATTGAGAATAGATTGCATTGGTTGTGTGTCTGGGTGGGTGCACACACCGGACACTGAATTAGGTACAGTGGACAATTTAAAGGGATCCAATATAAAAGCTGTATGAAAGAATTCCGCCTTTACAAAGATAATAATGTTCAGTATTGATTGAAAATGATTCAGAGCCATTACTGAACAATATGTTTCTTATGGTACTTTTAAGTTTAGTGGTATAGAAAAATAAAAAGTGTCAATTAAAACCAAGCAATGTTATTAAGGTGTTTGCTTCATTTAAAGAGTTTGTGCCAATTCTGAATCAATGAATGTGGGTACGGAAAGTTTTTAGACCCCCTCATTTTTTATATTGCAGCCATTTTTGAAAATCATTTAAGTTCATTTTTTTCCTCATTAATGTACACACAGCACCCCATATTGACAGAAATTTTTTGGGGAAATTTTTGCTAATTTATTAAAAAAAGAAAAACTGAAATATCACGCGGCATGGTGTCCGACTGGTTAGAGCGTCAACCTCACAGTTCTGAGGACCCAGGTTCAATCCCCGGCCCCGCCTGTGTGGAGTTTGCATGTTCTCCCCGTGCCTGCGTGGGTTTTCTCCGGGCACTCCGGTTTCCTCCCACATCCCAAAAACATGCATTAATTGAAGTCTCTAAATTGCCCGTAGGCATGACTGTGAGTGCAAATGGTTGTTTGTTTCTATGTGCCCTGCGATTGGCTGGCAACCAGTTCAGGGTGTACCCCGCCTCCTGCCCGACGACAGCTGGGATAGGCTCCAGCACGCCCGCGACCCTAGTGAGGAGAAGCGGCTCAGAAAATGGATGGACGGATGAAATATCACACAGCCGTAAGTATTCAGACCCTTTGCTGTGACACTCATATATTTAACTCGGTGCTGTCCATTTCTTCTGATCATCCTTAAGATGGTTCTACACCTTCGTTGGAGTCCAGCTATGTTTGATTATACTGATTGGACTTGATTAGGAAAGCCACACCCCTGTCTATATAAGACCTTACAGCTCATAGTACATGTCAGAGCAAATGAATGTCTGCTGCACTTAAGGTTCCTAAGAGCACAGTGGCCTCCATAATCCTGAAATGGAAGACGTTTGGGACGATCAGAACCCTTCCTAGAGCTGGCCGTCCGGCCAAACTGAGCAATTGGGGGAGAAGAGCCTTGGTGAGAGAGGTAAAGAAGAACCCAAAGATCACTGTGTCTGAGCTCCAGAGATGCAGTCGGAAGATGGGAGAAAGTTCAAGAAAGTCAACCATCACTGCAGCCCTCCACCAGTCGGGGCTTCATGGCAGAGTGCCCCGACGGAAGCCTCTCCTCAATGCAAGACAGATGAAAGCCCGCATGGAGTTTGCTAAAAAAAAAAAAAAAAACACCTGAAAGACTCCAATATGATGAGAAATAAGATTCTCTGGTCTGATGAGACCAAGATAGAAATTGTTGGCCTTAATTCTAAGTGGCATGTGTGGAGAAAACCAAACACTGTCCAATACAGTCCCAACAGTGAAGCATGGTGGCAGCATCATGCTGTGGGTGTGTTTTTCAGCTGCAGGGACAGGGAGACTGGTTGCAATCGAAGAAAAGATTAATGCGGCCAAGTACAGGGATATCCTGGACAAAAACCTTCTCCAGAGTGCTCAGAACCTCAGAGTGGGCCGAAGAGTCACCTTCAAAAAACACAATGACTCTAAGCACACAGCTAAAATAACGAAGCAGTGGCTTCAGAACAACTCTGTGACTGTTTTTGAATGGCCCAGCCAGAGCCCTGACTTAAACCCAATTGAGCATCTCTGGAAAGACCTGAAAATGGCTGCCCACCAACGTTCACCATCCATCCTGACAGAACTGAAGAGGATATGCAAGGAGGAATGGCAGATGATCCCCAAATCCAGGTGTGAAAAACTGGTTGCATCATTCCCAAAAAGACTCATGGCTGTATTAGCTCAAAAGGGTGCTTCTACTAAATACTGAGCAAAGGGTCTGAATACTTATGGCTGTGATATTTCAGTTTTTCTTTTTTTAATAAATCTGCAAAAATGTCAACAATTCTTTTTTCCCCCCTGTTAACGTGGTGTTCTGTGTACATTAATGTGGAAAAAAATGATTTTAGCAAATGGTTGCAATATAGAAAAGAGTAAGGGGGTCTGAATACTTTCCGTACCCACTGTACAACTGGGTAAAAAGCTAAAGAAAAGTAGCGGCACCAATTTCTATATAAGTGGAATACCTGTACTCTGTGAAGATCTTTTATTGCTGTCCCTCATGGATGGGGGAGCTATTACCCTCCTGATTTTCTGCCAAGTCTTCCTTTGCTGTTTTACCAGCTGTGATGTTGAGACTTAATGGGTTTATTGTGCTGCTTCCTTATTATGTACAGGAAAATGAGTGATTAAGTACAGTACGAGAAACAATTTTGCTGAGCAATGTCCAAAGCCACTGTATTCTCCGGTACATATAATTGAACTTTGAGTCGCTGATGCTCAGTGGGTCACTTATTATTTTCTTTTACGCTTTTGAATAGACTTTACACCGATTTTATCGGCCTTATCGGTATCGGCGAATAATTAGCATTTTATGCTTATCGTCTGATCGGCTTTAATGTGATAATTCGCCGGTCCGATCGCTCCGCAAAAGACATTTATTCCGCGTCGCCATCCTGCACAGTATATTTAAATCCAAAACCTAGTTTATTTTTAGCCTTGTCGCATGTCTTTTGGCGTAGTCCTGTAAATGTCTGACGGCCAATAAAGTTATTTAAAAAAAAAAAATAAACATGTCGGCGGTGTGGAACAGACAACACGTCTGAGACAGACAACACATAATGCCCGGATCAGACTACAAGACAAATTTGCTCTTTCACGATTGCACTATGTCAGACTACTGCAATAAAATCTTGTATTCCGATCCCATTTTTTCCGATCACTGGGCTTCATCGTGTCAACGCAAACGCGACCGGATACACTCGTTACCATGGCGACGACAACAATAATGGCTCGCACAGTGTGTTTGTAAGAACAAAATGGGGAAAACCGTGTGTTTGTGGTCACCGGTGCTCAGGAGAGGACGTTCATTTAAGGCTTGCTTCAGGTATGTTCACGTACATTTAATACGATACGGCTCGCAAGCAGGCAACAAAAACATTATGTAGCCTTGCAAACTAGTGCTAACACAAACGGTTGTACGCAAACATGCCGCCATTCTGTCGACTCATGCTCTAAAGTTTCGGTGTGGGTGAAGTAATTAAATTAAAAATAAAGTAATTTAATTACAGTAAGTTCGCACCCATTATTTCTATCATGTTGTAATGTTGGTTTGACCTGGCTGATTAGAATACATGACCTGACGAGAGCAGTGATTTCCAACCTTTATGGTGCCAAGGAACATATTTTACAATTGAAAAATCTCACGGCACACCAACAAACAAAAATGTCACAAAAAGTGGATACATTAATTACTGTATTTACTTCCTGCAATCTAATAGAAGACCATTCATTTGTTCTGTCTGTCACTATGCCTCACTTGCATAAATAGATTATTTATTGTAAATATAATGTTTTGAGCAATTAAGTACACAAGTATATACAGTAAATGAATAGGTCATTTAAATAGACACATTCCTCCATCATGTGATCGGATCGGTGTTCGGTTATCGTTTTTTTAAACTCGCTGATTGGTGATCGGCCCCAAAAATCCTGATCGTGGAAAGCCTACTTTTGACAGTAAATGCTGTAAAACATTGCTTGTCTTTCCCAACAATGACCAATGAGGTGTCTTGCTAACAGAGGCACTGGTGAAATGAGAACGCTTGCTACATCCCTAAGGGTTGATCAACAACATTTCAACCAATGCAGCACATTTCTGCTTTTTGAGGTCCCCTAAACGGGAACTCAACTGCCTTCATACAACTCTCTGGGATGTTGCAAACAATGATGTGCACAATACTACAATGTACTTATTTTAGTGAGTGTTTTAGAGAGATCTGTCTTTTGGTAAGGAAGCCATTAATAGTGGATCTATGGAGAAGGTAGATTTGCACACATCCAGCCTGTTCATGACACGAGTCACTATATTGTAGATACAGGTGCATCTCAATGAATGTAATGATTTGGTAAACTCAATTTATTTCTGTAGCTCAAAAATTGAAACTCATACAGTACATACAAGTAACAAACAAGGCACACTGTCGGACAAGGACACTGTGGATGAGGTGGGAATTAAAAATACAGTAGTAGGTATGTTAAACAGCAGTGGCGGTCCCCTCCAAGTGGTCCACATAAAGAGATAAAAGTCTCCTTTTTCCCATCAGGAAAAGTATGCCTAATTATTTTACAACCCCAATTGCAATGAAGTTGGGACGTTGTGTTAAACATAAATAAAAACAGAATACAATGATTTGCAAATCATGTTCAACCTATATTTAATTGAATACACTACAAAGACAAGATATTTAATGTTCAAACTGATAAACTTTATTGTTTTTGGCAAATAATCATTAACTTAGAATTTTATGGCTGCAACACGTTCCAAAAAAGCTGGGACAGGTGGCAAAGAAGACTGAGAAAGTTGAGGAATGCTCATCAAACACGTGTTTGGAACATCCCACAGGTGCACAGGCTAATTGGGAACAGGTGGGTGCCATGATTGGGTATAAAAGGAGCTTCCCTGAATTGCTCAGTGATTCACAAGCAAAGATGGGGTGAAGATCACCTGTTTTTCAACAAGGGCGTGAGAAAATAGTCGAACAGTTTAAGGACAATGTTCCTCAACGTACAATTGCAAAGAATTTAGGGATTTCATCATCTACGGTCCATAATATCTTCAAAAGGTTCAGAGAATCTGGAGAAATCACTGCATGTAAGCGGCAAGACCGAAAACCAACATTGAATGCCCGTGACCGTCGATACCTCAAGCGGCGCTGCATCAACAACCGACATCAATGTGTAAAGGATATCACCACCTGGGCTCAGGAACACTTCAGAAAACCAATGTCAGTAAACACAGTTCAGCGCTACATCCATAAGTGCAACTTGACACTCTAAAAAGCAAAAGCCATTTATCAACAACACCCAGAAACGCCGCCGGCTTCTCTGGGCCCGAGCTCATCTAAGATGGACTGATGAAAAGTGTTCTGTGGTCCGACGAGTCCGCATTTCAAATGTTTCCACTTTCTGAGCCGCTTATCCTCACAAGGGTCGCGGGAGTGCTGGGGCCTATCCCAGCTATCTTCGGACAGGAGGTGGGGCACACCCTGAACTGGTTGCCAGCCAATCGCAGGGCACATGTAAACAAACAACCATTCGCACTCAAATTCACACCTACGGGCAATTTAGAGTCTTCAATGAACCTACCATGCATGTTTTTGTGATGTGGGAGGAAACCGGAGTGCCCGGAGAAAACACACGCAGGCACGGGGAGAACATGCAAACTCCACACAGGCGGGGACGGGATTTGAACCCTGGTCCTCAGAACTGTGAGGCAGACGGTCTAACCAGTCGATCACCGTGCCGCCTCGCATTTCAAATTGTTTTTGGTAATTGTGGATGTCGTGTCCTCCGGGCACAAGAGGAAAAGAACCATCCGGACTGTTATGGACACAAAGTTCAAAAGCCAGCATCTGTGATGGTATGCAGCTGTATTAGTGCCAATGGCATGGGTAACTTACACATCTGTGAAGGCACCATTAATGCTGAAAGGTACATACAGGTTTTGGAGAAACATATCCTGCCATCCAAGCAACATCTTTTTCATGGACGCCCCTGCTTATTGTGCTTCGTACAAAAAGAGTGCGGGTACGAGACTGGCTTGCCTTCAGTCCAGACCTGGCTCCCATTGAAAATGTATGGCGAATTATGAAACGTAAAATATGACAACAGAGACCCCGGACTGTTGAACAGCTGAAGCTGTACATCAAGCAAGAATGGGAAAGAATTCCACCTACAAAGCTTCAACAATTAGTGTCCTCAGTTCCCAAACGTTTATTGAATGTTGTTAAAAGAAAAGCTGATGTAACACAGTGGTAAACATGACGCTCTCCCAGATTTTTTGGAACGCGTTGCAGCCATAAAATTCTAAGTTAATGATTATTTGCTAAAAACAATCAAGTTTATCAGTTTGAACATTAAATATCTTGTCTTTGTAGTGTATTCAATTAAATATAGGTTGAACATGATTTGCAAATCATTGTATTCTGTTTTCATGTATGTTTAACACAACATCCCAACTTCATTGGAATTGGGGTTGTAAATAGACTGATACATTATTAAATATTAGGTATTTTAGCATTGCTGTAACAAGTCAAATGCTTGTTCCAAAATATCAGCAACAGGTACTTTTTACTGTCTGCATTTGATTTGCACCGGTGACGATACAACTGTAGAAAGAATGTAATTACACACCCAGTCACACTTACACACCCACTGGGGGGGTGGTCCCCCTTTTTAAGAAGGGGGACCGGAGGGTATGTTCCAACTACAGGGGGATCACACTCCTCAGCCTCCCTGGTAAGGTCTATTCAGGGATGCTGGAGAGGAGGGTCCGTCGGGAAGTTGAATCTCAGATTCAGGAGGAGCAGTGTGGTTTTTGTCCTAGCCGTGGAACAGTGGACCACCTCTACACCCTTGGCAGGGTCCTCGAGGGTGCATGGGAGTTGGGAGTAGCCCAACCAGTCTACATGTGTTTTGTGGACTTGGAGAAGGCGTTCGACCGTGTCCTGTGGGGGGTGCTTCGGGAGTATGGGGTACCGAACCCCTTGATACGGGCTGTTCGGTCCCTGTACGACCGGAGTCAGAGTTTGGTCCGCATATCCGGCAGTAAATCGGACTCGTTTCTGGTGAGGGTTGGACTCCGCCAAGGCTGCCCTTTGTCTCCGATTCTGTTCATAACTTTTATGGACTGATGTCCGGTTTGCTGGCGTCAGTATTGCATCTCTGCTTTTTGCAGATGATGTGGTTCTGTTGGCTTCATCAAGCTGTGACCTCCAACTCTCACTAGAGCAGTTCGGAGCAGAGTGTGTAGCGGCTGGGATGAGAATCAGCACCTCCAAATCTGAGACCATGTTCCTTAGTCGGAAAAAGGTGGCATGCCCTCTCCAGGTAGGGGATGAAATCCTGCCCCAAGTGGAGGAGTTCAAGTACCTTGGGGTCTTGTTCACAAGTGACGGAAGAATGGAACGGGAGATCGACAGGCGGATCGGTGCAGCGTCTGCAGTGATGCGGACTTTGTATCGATCCGTTGTGATAAAGAAGGAGCTAAGCCGATAGGCGAAGCTCTCAATTTACCGGTCGATCTACGTTCTTACCCTCACCTATGGTCACGAGCTGTGGGTCGTGACCGAAAGAACAAGATCCCGGATACAAGCGGCCGAAATGAGTTTCCTCCGCAGGGTGTCCAGGCTCTCCCTTAGAGATAGGTTGAAAAGCTCAGTCATCCGGGAGGATCTCAGAGTGGAGCCGTTGCTCCTCCACATCGAGAGGAGCCAGATGAGGTGGTTGGGGCATACGATTCGGATGCCTCCCGGACGCCTCCGGCACGGGGAAAACATGCAAACTCCACACAGGCGGGGTCGGCGATTGAACCCCGTACCTCAGAACTGTGAGGCAGACGCTCTAACCAGTCACCCACCGTGCCGCCCGTGATGAACTAAAATTATTAAAATTGAATAAATGAAGCAAACTAATTTTATAGGGTTGCCAAATGTGGTCAGAAAATAAAATCAGATCAAGGCATAGTTAACATATTTAGTAACTTGAACTTGAGTCCAAATGGCAACACAATAAGGCAGTACAACCATGTTATTAATATCATCATTATGATAGTATGAATAAATTTAAATAAATAAAACTACATTATGCTTATGAATTAGACAATATTTAAACAAATAAAACTAAAGTTAATCCATCCATCCATTTTCTGAGCCGCTTCTCCTCACTAGGGTCGTGGGCGTGGTGGAGCCAATCCCAGCTGTCATCGGGCAGGAGGCAGAGTACACCTTGAACTGGTTGCCAGCCAATCGCAGGGCACATTGAAACAAACAACCATTCGCACTCACAATCACACCTACGGGCAATTTAGAGTCTTCAATTATCATCATCATTATGATAGTATGAATAAAATTAATTAAATAAAGCTACATTATACTTATGAATTAGACAATATTTAAACAAATAAAACTGAAGTTAATGTTCAACAATATTTCGTTCATAAATATATTTCCACTATTCAATTAAAATCCATGTATTTCTTTTTTCTTTTCATCTGAAACACCAGTAAAATTATTTTATTGGTGTTTTTTTAAACACCAATAAAATTATTTCCTGTTGTTATTAAGATCCAATGTTGGTAAGACAACTACAACAAGGAACAAGGAAATCATGTCTGTTTCCTGACAATCATCGAGCAATTAAATGGGCGACGCCTCCACATGCCACAAAATAAAAATAGATGGCCCACATCACTGCAGTGACACCATCCATGCTCTTCTGACAGGTAATGGAGTAAATATTGTCTGTGACTGTCTCTCCTTTTTCTTTCTAGAATTGTTACAATTTCAGTAACTGCTGGTTACCTGTTGACAAATTGCGTATATTGCTAATAGCTGTTTTGAATTGCTTTCAGAGATGCTTTTTCCTGTCTTCCTCGTGCTGGGCGTCTGCCTCGTGCCTGCACACTTGGAACACACCGGTAAATGCCATATTATTTACATTTACACAGAAATGCTTCCCCAATAAATCCTAGTAGTTTGGTGAAATGAAGAATATTTCTGCCCTTCCATTTGAACTTTTTGTTTTTTCTTACTCTTCATAGAACATCTTGGTAGTTCTTTCCTTCAACAATGCTTTGAAGAAGCCAAACAGATTGTTGACAATGCCTACACATACTCCAGAGCAGAGTAAGTTTTTGTAATTTTTCTTTTAATCTAGCGGTGGTATAAACAGAAATTCTGCATGTTTCACTCGAATGGAGCTTGCCAGAGCACAGACGTCTGCAAAGGCTCAACAATTTGGATCAGAAACTAATTTGACACTTAGTAGATAGTCACCCACAGATACAGTATGAATAGGAGACTTGACACGCCAGCACGCTGAAGCAGCCCACCTAACCAACATGCCTACATGACGGCCACCTTTATATTGAATATAAATCAATTGCTAATTTCTCAACCAATTTTCATGGTTTACTTTTTTTGTCAACATCAAAGCACATTTGAAAATAATATATTCTTACCTATGAAAGGTTATTCCCAGTTCCCTTCTTGTGAAGGCAGCACAATGTGCAGGTATCGTGATTATTTTAGTTTTCATGCCTTTCACAAGCGTGGAATGTGCTGACACTTTGCCTCCACTAACAGCGTCGCTATATATATATATATATATATATACACCCTGAACTGGTTGCTAGCCACATAGAAACAAACAAACATTCACACCTACGGGCAATTTAGAGTCTTCAATTAACCTACCACGCATGTTTTTGGAATGTGGGAGGAAACCGGAGTACCGGGAGAAAATCTGCTACAATAAATGACAAATGAATTTAAATAATTGATGTAATATTGGCAAGTAATAATTTACATTAATCTAAATTAAAGGATTTTGTGTAATAATCTTGACTAACCAACTAACATTGGCTGAGTGTTTATTTGGCAACATGTTAACTAACTAATTAACTAACATTTTGCAAACATGTGGCTGTGTTGTCTAAACAAATTAACTAACTAAAAAAATAAATATCCAACCCACAATATTTTGTCTAACATACTAACAAAACTCACGTAGTAACTAACGTTAGCCAACTCCTTTGTCCACTCAGGATTACTAATTACCAACTAACTAACATAAAGGCTTTTTGTGTAGTTATGGTAAATAACTAACCGACTGACTGACAGAAAAATTACACTTGGTTGTGTGTTTTATGTGGACATGTTATCTAACTAGGCAAGTAACGTGCTTTGGCCAATCAAGTAACTAAATAACCAAACAACACTGTTTAAAGGCTGATCGTGTAATTATGCTAACTAACTAACTAACTTACTTACATACTGACTGACTAAGTAATATTGTTTTAGTGTTGTTATGTAAAAGTCTTAACCAACTAACCAAGTAACACTAGTTCAATGCTTTGTCCAATCAGGTCAACTCAATAATGAACAGGTTTTTGTTTTATTCTGCTAACTAACTTACATTAGTTAATTTTTTTTTTATTATTCATCATTATTTCTTCATGTTGTCGAACTAACATTGGCTAATCAAGATACCGAACTAAATATTTTGTTCAATCAGATTAACCAACTAACATTGGTTAATGGATTTATGTGTAATCAAGTTAACTAACATTGGTTTAATGTTTTGTGCAATCAGACTAATTCACATATTAAATAACACTGGATAATGTTTAGTTCTAAAACTTTTAACGGACCAGCCAAGAGTAGTTAACCAACCAGGATATACAGTATCAGTATACTGCATATGTATTTTCTAGAAAATCCAACAAACAGCAATCAAAACATGAGCTCCTTGCGGGAGGTTGGCAACAGTGACATTCGGACAATTTAAGTTTAATCAACTTGGGGACCTTCTTGTCACCTCCAGGAGTCTTAGGCGAGTCCGCAACGATGTGGTGAGTCCTCACGATGCTCTGCGTCTGCTGAAGCAGCCTCGTGGGGACACTCGCTCCGCTGTGAGGGCTGCAGACTACATGGCACAGACCCTGTACCTCGTGCAGGAGACAGTGCACCGCATCCACAAACGCTCCCTCAATGCAACAGGTCAGATGAAGAGAGCTCCTCGGTTTTGTGGATGGTGTGAGAGTTTTCCTATACAGTAATTGAATGTTGCTAACGTGTCATCATCACAGATTTGCTCTCTGCGGAGGATCTGGAGAGACTGAGCATGATAACGGGTTGTGCCGCTCAAATCAGACCCCCGCCCTGTAGCAGCACGCAAAACCTCGACAAGTATCGCACTGCTACAAGCGTTTGCAACAACCGGTGAGCTTCTTATTTTTTTATTCGTGTCTCTTCAATTTTCCTTCATTGACAATGCAAATATGAAATATTTTTCAAATGCAAAGAAGGAAAACTGCACTTTGCTGAAACTATTCATATTTAACTATTTTACAGTGGTAGTCGGACACTTAATTTTTGTTAGAAAGACAATGGTATGCCACTCCACTAAAACAAAATCATAAAAACACAAAAGTGTTGAAACGACACGGTTGTTTTTGTATTTTTTTGGGCCTTATGTAACCGAATGTGCACACTTCCTTTGGGGTTTCTCAAGCAGGGTTTCTACACACAATTGTTTGCATTGTAGACAAAACCCCCGCCGAGGAGCCTCGAACACTCCCTTCACCCGCTGGCTTCCTGCTGAGTACGATGATGGCATCTCGCAACCTAAAGGGTGGCAGCCCAACCGAACATTCAACAACTTCATACTTCCACTGGTACTTGTTTGGAAACTGAAATCTTGCTTGTATTTTATAAACTGAATAAAAAGTCAGTCGTCTGTTCTGCACCCCTTAGGTTCGCGAGGTGTCCAATAATATCCTGAGCACGACGGATGCGGGCGTGGTCAGTGATGGGGAGTTCTCACACATGGTGACCTTATTTGGCCAGTGGAACGATCACGACATCACTTTCACACCCTTCTCGCCCAGCATCCGCTCCTTCAGCAACGGGATCAACTGCGACGAAAGCTGTGAGCGCACTGAGCCGTGCATCCCCATCGCGGTCAGTCTCAGAAACTCAAATAATTGGCCAGAAATGAAACATACATTAGGCATCTGTTTCCCTTACAGATTCCTCCCAACGACCCACGCTTGCAAAGCGGTCATGACAGCTGCATCCCCTCGTTCAGATCCGCCCCCGTTTGCGGGACGGGAAATTCGGCCTTCAACTTCGGAGGAGAAGCCAACAAGCGGGAGCAGATAAATGCACTGACCGCATTCCTTGACTTGGGCCAAGTGTACGGCTCTGAGACTAAACTCGCTCTCAGCCTCCGCGACCTCAACAGTGATGGCCTTATGCGTGTCAATTCCGAGTTTACTGACAACGGACAGGAGCTGCTGCCCTTTCACCCTCTGCCGGTCAACATGTGTGCCACCCGCAGGCGGGTCACCAATAACACCAACGCCAGAGAGGTTCCTTGTTTCATTGCGGGTCAGTCATCTTGAAAACCTTTTTAGCCTTTAGGCATAGCAAAACCTAGCAGCGCGGTGCAGGCTAGCTCAATAAAGTTGCTGGGTGGCAATGGCAGCATAGCATAGCTACACTGCATATGGTATATAGCAGTGTTTCCTAACTGTTATTGAGCCAAGGCACATATTTTACATTTAAAAAATCTCAGCAAACAGAAATGTCACAAAAAGTAGATACACTATATTGAAATAATGGTGATCTTATCTCAATTTACTCACAAATGTATGTATTCAGTGTGAAATCCAGGCCTTTTTGGTTGACCATAAAATTATTACTGTATTCTGTTGTATAAATGACAACAGGTGGATACCAGGTTAATTGTATCTTCTGCCATCGACTAGAAGAAACTTCACTAAATAGAATGAATGAAGCACTGCTTATGTCGCACTCATCTGATCAAATTAATGATTTAATGTCTTCCAGGTGACGTCCGTGTAGATGAGAACGTTGCCCTGACTTCAATTCACACTTTGTTCTTGCGTGAACACAACCGTCTAGCCCGTGGTCTGAAAAGACTGAACCCCCAATGGGACAGTGAGACACTCTACCAAGAGGCCCGCAAGATCATGGGAGCTTATTCACAGGTCAGATTCATTTAGTATGCCCCCCTTCGTGGTTGTATCTTCAAAACGCGAAAACTTAACTCGTTCACATTTCTTAGGTATTTGTATTCCGTGACTATCTGCCGCACATTGTGGGGGACGATGCCATGCGCAGGCTGCTGGGACCTTACCCCGGCTACAACCCCAACGTGGACCCCAGGATCTCCAATGTCTTCTCCACAGCAGCCTACCGCTTCGCTCACTTGGCCATCCAGCCTGTATTGTTCCGCCTGGGCCCGAACTACAGAGAGGATAGTCAGTTCCCCAGCATCCCCTTGTTCAAAGCCTTCTTCACCCCCTGGAGAATCATCTTTGAGGGTGAGCTCCACCAAAATGAGAATGCCACAACACAACCAAGCCACATATTAATGGTCAATGGATATATGGATAAATTGCCCATACTGTGGTGTGAATGTGAGTGTGAATGGTTGATTGTCTATATCAGCCCTGCAACTGGCTGGCATCCAGATGGGATAGGATCCAGCTCAGTTGCAACCCTAATACCTCATTAGGGTTGCCTATCCGCATTGACAAGGACTACAGAAAATAGATTGATGGATGTTTTTTGTAGGTTTTCTTTTGTCATATCGCTTACTAACTACAACCCCAATTCCAATGAAGTCGGGACGTTGTATTAAACATAAATAAAAACAGAATACAATGATTTACAAATCATGTTCAACCTATATTTAATTGAATACACCACAAAGACAGGATATTTAATGTTCAAACTGATTAACTTTATTATTTTGAGCAAATAATCAATAACTTAGAATTTTATGGCTGCAACACGTTCCAAAAAAGCTGGGACAGGTGGCAAAAAAGACTGAGAAAGTTGAGGAATGCTCATCAAACACCTGTTTGGAACATCCCACAGGTGGACAGACTAATTGGGAACAGGTGGGTGCCGTGATTGGGTATAAAAGGAGCTTCCCTGAAATGCTCCGTCATTCACAAGCAAAGATGGGGCGAGGATCACCTCTTTGTGAACAAGTGCGTGAGAAAATAGTCGAACAGTTTAAGGATAATGTTCCTCAACGTACAATGCAAGGAATTTAGGGATTTCATCATCTATGGTTCATAATATAATCAAAAGGTTCAGAGAATCTGGCGAAATCACTGCAAGTAAGCGGCAAGGCCGAAAACCAACATTGAATGCCCGTGACCTTCGATCCCTCAGGCGGCACTGCATCAAAAACCGACATCAATGTGTAAAGGATATCACCACATGGGCTCAGAAACACTTCAGAAAACCAATGTCAATAAATACAGTTCTGCCCTAAATCCGTAAGTGCAACTTGAAACTCTACTATGCCAAGCAAAAGCCATTTATCAACAACACCCAGAAACGCCGCCGGCTTCTCTGGGCCCGAGTTCATCTAAGATGAACTGATGCAAAGTGGAAAAGTGTTCTGTGGTCTGATGAGTCCACATTTCAAATTGTTTTTGTAAATTGTGGACGTCGTGTCCTCCGGCCCAAAGAGGAAAAGAACCATCCGGACTGTTATGGACGCAAAGTTCAAAAGCCAGCATCTGTGATGGTATGCAGCTGTGTTAGTGCCAATGGCATGGGTAACTTACACATCTGTGAAGGCACCATTAATGCTGAAAGGTACTTACAGGTTTTGGAGAAACATATGCTGCCATCCAAGCAACGTCTTTTTCACCCCACCTCTTGAGAATTCCCATTGTTGCGTCCCTCCAGGTGGCATTGACTCGCTGCTGCGTGGTTTAGTAGGGCGACCTGCTAAATTGAATACTCAGGACCACATGCTGGTGGACGCTCTGAGGGAGAGGCTTTTCCAGTTTGTGCTGGACCTGGCTCTAGACCTGGGATCCCTGAACATGCAGAGAGGGCGCGACCATGGCTTGCCCGGTAGGTCACACACTGACCCCTGGAGTTGGAATTTCCTTTTTGCTGCTTTCTTATCCATCATTCGTTCATCATCATCATTCATTCATCGTCATCACAGATGACTACTTCCTCATACCCTCTCTTTCTATCTTTACCTCGCTAGGCTACAACGCATGGCGCAAATTCTGTAACCTGTCTGAGCCCAGGAACCAGGCCGAGCTTGCTCAGGTCCTGAACAACAGCGACCTTGCCCAGAGGCTGCTGCAACTCTACGGGACGCCCGCCAACATTGACGTCTGGCTGGGAGGCGTGGCCGAGCCCTTTGTCCGGGGCGGCCGTGTGGGGCCTCTGTTCGCCTGCATCATCGCCACCCAGTTCCAGAGGGTCCGCCAGGGTGACAGGTCAGCCTCATACCTCCATAGATAGATAGATAGATAGACAGACAGACAGACAGACAGACAGACAGGCAGGCAGGCAGGCAGGCAGGCAGGCAGGCAGGCAGACAGACACACACACAATCACACACAATCACACTTCCTGTCAGCTAATGAAGGTCTTGCCCAAATCTAAAGGCTGTGGTACGAGAACCCTGGTGTCTTCACTGCGAGGCAGAGAGCTGCCTTGTCCACTGCCACCATGTCCAGGATCATCTGTGACAACACAGGCATCACGTCCATCCCCAGAGACGCTTTCCGCGTCATAACGAGTAGGAACCGGCTTGTACGTTGCAACAGAGTGCGACGCCTCAACCTGGCAGCGTGGAGAGAAAGGAGCTGTACAGATTTCTTGGGTGAGAACATTCATATTGCACGTTTTTTCTTTCGTATTTCATGATTTTGTCATTACATTTAGATCCTCCCCAAAAATGGTTTGATGAAGTTGTTACCAACAAAGAACACATAACATTTTAATATGGATCTGGAAATTTGTGTCACTTTTGAAATTTTCAAATTCTCAATGAATACTGCATGGATCTTCATGTTATGTGACATTTGATTTTGCAGAAACTGGTCACTGCCCTGATCTCCCACCAGAACCCGAAGATGAAGAAGTCAGTGCCCCCCCGAAACCATCTGGCCTCTAATACTATTGATACAAACACGTCTTTTGATTATGAGTCCACTGTAAAAAGGCTAAACTTGATTGTTTTTCTTGACACCCCCAGTTTCCAAATGAGGAGGTACCTAACGATGCGCTGGATAACGAGGTAGTTATCACACCAACGAATACAGAATCTCAACCACTTTATTAATTCATTATAAAAACTAAAATTTGCAATGTTGGCTAGCATAGCAGCATAGCATTTCAATATGGCATAGCGGCATACAGTATTAGTGAAGAAGAACAGTGTAGTATATATACTGGCTCAATGGCTGAGTGGAAATCCATCAAATTTTGGTAAGTGTATGACATTAAGTATTAAGATTTGATACCAGTATGTTTTGGGAAACATACAATTGTGGGTCTAAAAACTCAACCTTATTATGTCTTTCTTGACATGCACTCCACAAGCCTCCAATGGATGATCTGGATAACGAGGTACTTATAACGCCCACTCTACATGATCTCAAACACCTTTAGAGTATTTTTTATTTTTTACTTTTACGGTTCTTATTTTTATGCTGTGATTTGCAAATATATCAAATACCCTGTTCATTTATGATAAAAATGAAGTTTAAGAGATTGAACATCCTATTATAAGTAGCAGAATAGTTCTCTGGTCACGTTTACTGTAATTTCTCATGTATAGTATGCATTTTATTTGCTAAAAATTTGATGTAAAATGAAGGGTTGCATACTATACATAGGTAGAAGGAAAATGACCAAATTAGTCATCCTTAAGACGGCGAAAATCAATGAAACAAACTTCCCACCTACTTGCTCTTAGCGATAATACTGTACAATGTATGGACAAATACAGGTACCTGTGATTGTTTGACATAACATAGCATCGAATTTAACATCTTAGTTCACTAGATGGCAGAAACGCTCACCCGGGATTTTGTAATATGTGATGCGCAACCGTGTAGTTATAATTTCTCAGACTAGGTAACTGCTTTCGTCGGCGGAAGTCTCACTGTTGTCAGGGCATGCGCACAGAGCAAGGCAAGCATTTTCCACTTTCGTCTGTGTTTGATGGTTTACTTCAGAGAGCTTTAACATTTTTTTGAAAAACCTAATGAAATACAGATTACTATATGGATAATAACTGAGTTTCTTAACATAGATACCAGAGATTCTGGGGTGTATAGAAGCTGCGAAATGCGATTTTTTTCATATTATACTTGAGAGCGTATTATACATGAGAAATTACGGTACATGTTTATCTGGCCACTCATAACCTGGCAAAATTCATGAGGCTGGATTTACACTGCCCAATTTCTGATTTATTGCCTATATCTTGTATTTTTGACTCTCTATTTACGTGTACATTTCAAGTGACAAATAGACTATGTGGCAGTGAAAACAGAGATGTAAACAATAATATATAAAATATACAAACATGAATAATAAATTAAATGTTACTTACTGTTTAGTTGGATTGGGCTAAATCTTTCCTTTGTTGATTCAAATGATGGCATTAGATGCCACAAGATGGCACCAAAGCACTACTTTTCTGTGAGACTGTCTAAATGAAGCTCCTCCCCCACTTAACCACAGTTCCTTGACACCATGATGCAGAAAGATGAAATCAGTAATTTTATATTAGACAGGTCTTTGGCCTGTGCACAAAACAGCATTATGTGAGTTTTTCAGTGAATAACAGAGGATAGGTTTACCCCAAAAATGTGAATAGGTGAATTTTAGTGTCAATTAGTGAATCGCAAATATGCCAGGGATCACTGTACTCGGAATTTCAGATATCAAATTTGAATTGTATTTTAATCCACATCTTCCGTCTGAATACATGCAAGCATTTTTTACATTTTTTTTCTATTAACACTGCCGTGGGCGGCACGGTGGCCGACTGGTTAGAGCGTCAGCCTCGCAGTTCTGAGGTGCGGGGTTCAATCCCCGTCCCCGCCTGTGTGGAGTTTGCATGTTCTCCCCGTGCCTGCGTGGGTTTTCTCCGGGCACTCCGGTTTCCTCCCACATCCCAAAAACATGCATTAATTGGAGACTCTAAATTGCCCGTAGGCATGACTGTGAGTGCGAATGGTTGTTAGTTTCTATGTGCCCTGCGATTGGCTGGCAACCAGTTCAGGGTGTACCCCGCCTCCTGCCCGATGACAGCTGGTATAGGCTCCAGCACGCCCGCGACCCTAGTGAGGAGAAGCGGCTCAGAAAATGGATGGATGGATGGAACACTGCCGTGATGCATATCCCAACTGTACCACTTGAGAGCAAACAATTGGAATTCTGCCACTTGAACCATGTAGTGTACATTCAGTTACACACTAATTACCCTATCCTATGAGTTTGTTTATACATGCAGTATTACATTTACTTTTTAACCCTCGGGCCATGTTCCATTTTACCACACTTTCAATTTGTCTGTGGCCATATTTTCAACTACATGAATTTAGCATGCGCAATGTGAATGATATAACATGAGACAACTTGTGCTGGCTGATTTTGCGTCTTTAAATAGCACGTGTGGTGGCACGGTGACCGACTGGTTAGCGCAACTGCCTCACAGTTCTGAGGCCCGGGGTTCAAATCTGGCCTCGCCTGTGTGGAGTTTGCAGTTCTCATGCCCGCATGGGTTTTCTCCGGGTACTCCAGTTTCCTCCCACATCCCAAAAACATGCATGGTAGGTTAATTGAAAATTCTAAATTCCTCGTAGGTGTGAATGTGAGTGCGAATGGTTGTTTGTTTATATGTGCCCTGTGATCTGATGGCGACCAGTTCAGGGTGTATCCCGCCTCTTGCCCAGAGACATCTGGGATAGGTTCCAGCACCCCCTAGTGAGGATAAACGATACAGAAAATGGATGGATGGATAATAATAATCACTAATAATAATCACTCCACCACTCCTATTGACCTGTAGGTGTCAGGGCAGGGGAGCACATAGAGTGAGAAGGGAAAGCGTTCTATTGGAAAGGTGAGTCAAAAGGATTTCAAAGAATAGAGCCATTTGTGATGCAGGTGCAGTCTTTTATGGAACTCTATGTGGATATGAAGCATTTCAGTTAAGGTGTATTACATGAGCGTTCTTTAACTTGTAAGCTTTTATTAAAGAGAGTAGTGAAAGTGAAGAGCGCCAAGAGATACAGGTATATGAGCCAAAATAGGCTGACCCAAATATTTTCGAGAGTACCTTCATATTACTTTAATAGGTTAAAAATTAATTAATAGGCTCAAAATTGTGTCCTGTATATATAGCCAGGATATGAAATCCTGATCCTAGTAAAATGGGCATTTGGATTTGGAAATTCAATCCTGCCCAGAATCCTGCACTGAATTCAGCGCTGTGCTAATGTTCAAATGACATAATGTTTCAGTGGTTTACAATAATATTAAATACAAGTTGCTTTTAGGAATAACCTATGTCTCATTATTCTTAAACACTTTGGCCTCCGTCGCTACTATATTTAGACATTGGTCATTACGGTGGTATTTGAAAAGATAAGTAATTTTTAAGTGGTACATAGTATAAATGTTGCCCTGCGATTGGCTGGTGACCAGTTCAGGGTGTACACCGCCTCTCGCCCGAAAATAGCTGGGATAGGCTCCAGCACACCTGCGACCCTTGTGAGGATAAAGCGGTACAGAAAATGGATGGATGGATGGTATAAATGTTTGACAACCACTGGGCAACGTAAATCATTATTTTGGTCAATAATTGTACAAGCCTAAGTAAGATTAGCATCTTCACTTGCCATCACTAGAGACTTTAATCCAAGATACTGTGAATTGCTTTGACAGCAAATTCACAAGTGCATTTTGTCTAAAAGAAGTGGTTCTAGCTCTTCCAGGGGTATACCAGGCCAGCTGGGAGACATAGTCTCTCTAACGTGTCCTGGGTCATCCCCGGGGCGTCCTCCCGGTGGGACGTGCCCGGAACACCTCACTAGGGAGGTGTCCCGGGTGCATCCTAACCAGATGCCCGAACCACCTCATCTGGCTCCTCTCAATGTGGAGGAGCAGCGGCTTGACTCTAACCCCCTCCTGGATGACCGAGCTTCTCTAAGGGAGAGCCCGGACACCCTGCGGAGGAAGCTCATTTTGCCCGCTTGTATCCGCGATCTTGTTCTTTCGGTCACGACCCACAGCTCGTGACCATAGGTGAGGGTAGGAACGTAAATCAACGGGTAAATCGGGAGCTTTTCCTTTCGGCTCAGCTCCTTCTTCATCACGACAGACCGATACAGAGTCCGCATCACTCCAGATGCTGCACCGATTCACCTGTCGATCTCCCACTCCATTCTTCCCTCACTGGTGAACAAGACCCAGAGATACTTGAATTCCATGAAATTGCTTTCTTGTCCATATATTGATAAATTATGTAACCTGGTAGTATACCTTCAAAAAAATTCAAGTGTTGAGTCTAGACTGAAACCCATCCAACCATCCATCCATTTTCTTCCGCTTATTCGAGGTCGGGTCACGGGGGCAGTAGCTTTAGCAGGGAACCCCAGACTTCCTCCAGCTCTTCCGAGGGGATCCCGAGGCGTTCTCAGGCAAGCCGAGAGATGTAGTCTCTCCAGCGTATCCTGGGTCGTCCCCGGGGTCTCCGGGGTGGGACGTGCCCGGAACACCTCACCAGGGAGGTATCCTGGAGGCATCCTAAACAGACGCCCGAGCCACCACATCAGACGCCCTAACCAGTCGCTCACCATGCCCAGTAAATAACAAAGAATTTTTTTTTCAAAAAAACATTGTTTTCTTGGGTTAAAATTGGACAAAAGTAGCCATGGTATAATAGAGCCTAAACTCACTATGTATTGAATACAAAACGGCACAAGTACAACCGAAAGTTAAGACAAACACCACCATCTTGCTGGAACTAGTAGGGGTCCATGTGTGGCATCATTTTGTCTGATTTTGTTTCCCTACAGCTTCCAGACCTGGTCTAAGGGAGCCCCAGCCACTCGGCATCATCATTACCCAGTGCCTGTCTGCCCTCATCGTCCACTTGCGCCAATTCAGTCAAGTCTCCGCTTCAGGTTATCTCCAAAGAGCAGAACCATCGTCGCCATCTTTCTCCACACGCGAATACTGCCGGCGTGGAGTCAACGTTCTGTTCCACGTACATCACTGTACCACGGTGTTCCACAGACACCAGCACTTTTTTTGCTGTCCTCCTTCAAACGTGCACACAGGCGGCTGACAATGATCATGCAGCGACATTTGTTAAACATGTTCTTCTTTCTGTTACAGCATACAATTTGTCTTACATGTTGTTTGTATTGTGATGATTGTTTATGTAATGAAGAAGTTTAGCCATGTGCAAAGGTTTTTTATGATTCTCATGTTTCTGTTCTGCACTCAATAAAAACTGGATAAAAAAACAGAGCTGCGGCCAAATGTTTTATGCTTGTGTTCCTAATGTGAGGACGTCACGACAGATTTTCCGAACTCTTAAAATTAAATGCATGAGACTACAAGAAATGGAATCAAGGCAATGTTGGAGGCGGGGGGGATATTACAGGGAACATGTTGTAATACTTCTATTTTTGATTTCAGATACACAAAAAGGTGGTGTAAATGCAGATGGCAACTCTCTAAAAAGGTAAAACTGAAATCTTGGATTGCGCAATAATGTAGCATGTCCCGTAGATGACGCTATGTTTTTTACTCCCCCACCCTTCCTACTTTGATGGAATGCAGTCACATCTGGTTTAATTTCCATTTCAATCTCATATTTACGGTCTTTGTGGAACTGCTCATACTTGTTCATGCATATTTTGAATGTAACTGAATTTTGTTGTTTGCTTGAAAAAATATGTAATATTTTTGACAACTCTGGCGGCAGCTTTAAGTAAATTTTGCGGGGCAGGCAATGTTTTAACAGAAAATGTTCTTTACATTCAATATTTGGACGGTGTCAGGAATGAGATTAAAATATATTTACTATTGCATTATGGGAAATGTAGGATCCCAGTATTCGGCAAACTGATGAATGAATCTCAAACCAGAATAGACATGATGTCCATTTGGACCTCAAGGAGAGCCTATGATGCATTCAAGAACATTCTCCAACTGGGAATTATCAGTACATTATAAATGACAGATGTGCAAGCATGCGACTTTATCACTGTGCAGAACTGGCGCAACTGAGATCTCCCACCAGATTCCTCCACTCGTGAGAGGAACAGAGACATTGGAATTTTCTTTTGTGAATTTATGACAGTCCAAGTCCAAGTACTGTATATGTAAAGTGTGCCGGGTTGCACTTTCACTCCTCCTTCCCCCATGATTCCAAAAGAGTGCCACGTAGTCCACCAGACTGTGTACGTGCGTGTGTGTGTGTGTGTGTGTGTGTGTGTGTGCATGCGACGCAGGCCCTCTACACAGTGCTCCCAGAGTAATGGAAACCCAGTATTTATGAAACAGGAGGAAATATTTGAATTATCTTTGTCTGTTACAGAACTTGGAGCTTGGTCTGAATGTATTTGAATAGGCTCAGTTTTTGTAAAACTAAAGAAAAATATAGGTGAAAACTTTTTAACAAAAATGTAAATGTAAAAATGTTGTCCATTGGACCTGCTAAAAGACAGCATGGTGATCTAGTGGTTAGTACGTCAGTCTCACTGTTTAGAGGTTTGGGTTTCAAATCTAATCTTTCTTCATGTGTGGAGTTTTGCATGTTCTCCCGTGCTTGTGTGGGTTTTCTCCATAGTCCAGCTTCCTCCCACAAATCAAAACATGCATGTTAGGTTATGTGAAGACTCTAAATTGCCCATAGGTGTGTGAACGGTTGTTTTTCTATATCGTCAGCCCAGCCAGCCAATCGCAGGGCACATACAAAAAATAAACCAGTCACACTCACGGGCAATTTTGAGATGTTTTTGAGATGTGGTATGACACCGGAATACCCGTAGGCCAGGGAGAACATGCAAACTCCACACAGGTGAGGCCGGATTTGAACCTGGGTCCTCAGAACTGCGAGGCAGACGTGCTAATCAGTCACCCATTGTGCTGCCCAATGACAAAACCCAGGATAATTAATCAGTTAACATATTTTTGAAAGGGAACGCTAACTGCATATTTGCTGCGAAATCTTGTTTTAAAGGCCAAGGTTTTAAAAAGTACACTCAATAAAATTCCTCTGTCTGCACACTGCACTCAAACAAAATGTCTGCCAGATGTTGACCAAGTGAGGGCACTTTCCATTGATGTTAAATTCAGTATCATGAGAAAATGGAGACCCCTTTCCCACTTAAATAACGTGTCCAAAGCAGGAGGCCCCTTTTCTCCTTTTGCATTGTTCCTTGTTATTTTTCTTCGAAAAGCCGCAATGACCATAACAGAATTTGGAAGTAGCATTAAATATTTCCCTAAAATAGTAATACCCCTGCAATATGAAAAATCTTTTTAGCAGCCTTTTGACCAAACATTTGGCAGATCATTCATAAAACATAAGAAGGAACGTGGCCCTACACAACGGCCCTGTGGAACACCAGAGGATATTTTCACTGTTTTTAAAAAAAAACATACTCCCTTTGTTCTGCCAGCTATAATTCATCGGAGGCATGTATTGATTCAAATTCCTGCAGCTCAATCGAACGGCCAAAAATGTGGACCTGGTGGATTCCAGCAACTAAAGAACTTGGCTAATTCCTTACAGATGTGTGAGGGAATGAGAGGAGACGAGACAGTTCGGTGAATTACCGGCAAAAAAACATCAGTGACCCGCTGCAGCTGGATCAGGCTCCGTATGTTTCACTCAGCCATGTTTTTTAACTTTCTCGGGATGCGCTATCAAAGAAATTAAACACAATAAAGTCCTTGGTAATAGAGTACCGCAATAAAGCATCACGGCAGTCAGTCATTCAAATGTTTACTTTAGGTAGGATTATTTTTTCCGGCTGAGTATTGCTCCATCTCTTCTCTCAATCTGCAAAGACGTATATAATTATGAGGCATAGACTTATATTTATCTTGTGTGTGCTCAGTCCAATGGGTTCTACAGGGAGGAAAGCTTTTTGGCTGCTTCTCTGACTCCATTTGGCTTCCATTCAGGCCCACAGCTTACACAAGATGAACTAGCAGCCTCACGTGATCCTGAATGATGATGATGTCTGGCCGTCTGTTATCTGAGAAGTGTAAGACTGCCTCCGAGTAATTTACCGTTCACTCCTACTTACCATTAACCCTATATAGGGAACAAACTAATACTCTGATTATCTGAGTATGAAGCTTTTTATGTTGTTGACTTTTTACATTAGAAAAATACAATTATGTTAAATTATATTTTGATATTATAATTATGGAAGGGAATCAAAAAACGGCTCTTTTGAGAACCAGTTCCCAGTTATTTGATTCCTAGGAATCATTCGTTCGCTTGCCAGATGATTCCGCTTATTGATTCCTCTTACGTGGCAAATGTGTTATGACGTCACACCCAAGAAATGTACTTTGGTTCTGAACTTTTCCAACATGACGCTACCGTGTGATGTAACCCTCTGACAATTACAGTATATAGTTATTTTGATGTGTGGGGTATTGTCTTAGCTCTCTGGCTATACTATTGTAGCATCCGAGACCGTAACACAACAACAGTCGCCTTTCTATTACGTCTTGTACCTCACTCTCCAGGCATGGCCAGTCAACCCATGCATAAACGTCTTGTACCTCACTCTCCAGGCATGACCAGTCAACCCATGCATAAACTAACTGTTACGTTAGTGTGATAGTTGGATTGAGCGTAAATTGATTTGTCATGCTTGGAGAGTAGGGCGCGGAGAGGACGCGCTAAAGAGGCGACTGTTACGGTCACGCTGGTCAGTTGTGTGCATGTGTGATGTGATATATCATACAGTATATCCTTTGTATTATTTCATTCCGTCACCCAATGAGAATCAATAAGAGGATTGATAAACAGTTTTGATAAGGGAATCGGAATTGCTAAATTCTTATCAATTCCCATTCCTTATTCTTATACAGTTGAATTGATCTAAAGTTGAACACTCATGTAGTAGTTATAACATTTCCTGGAGAAATATGCCTCTAAAGTCATATAAAGCTTCAAAAGTCGATGTGAGATGTCAGCTCAATGAGCAACTCGATGATTCTGTTCAATATTTACCGTCTAAATATTGAACAGGTTTAACATTTATGATTCTCGGCCTGACCGTTTTCCAAGCAAACAGGAGGGAAAAAAAATCACACTTGACACACCCCACACCACAGGATAATTACTCAGAATAATCTTTTGGAGACATACGTATGTGTGCTCCCCACTTTAGTGCCAATGTTCCATTTCAGTGTCATAGGGTTTACCAATGGCTACCTGATAAAATCAGAAGAGAACAACTGGTTACTGCATGTGTGACTTTTCTCCGGCAAAGGCAAAAATAAAAAAGGAAAACACCATGAACTTTGAAAAGTTAGCAGAAAGAATACCTTTCTCAGTGGTCTGTGAATCTAGTTTCTAAGATTGCATCGGGACACCACAGTTGACGCAAGCTTGGCGGCCAATAGGAGAGCAGTGACCGAATATGTTAATAGCTTACAGGTGTCTTCGCGGTCTCAAATCTGCAATTAGCCGTCAGTGCTCGCTTGTGGCTCATATCTGCCGCTGCACCCAGTGAGCACGACTAACTGGCCACTCTTTCAAAGCCTTTGCATCCATGTATTCACTACATGCCGAAAAAAGCAAAATTTCCTGTGAATGAATGCAGTAGAAGAAAAGCCTCTGAGACATTTTGACTGCAATGGGATCACATAGCAGGCGGAGGGAGTTCCACATCCTGTTCTGGCATCTGATGAGCAATTAAGTTAAAAACTACTGACCGTTGGCAGGCATGAAGGCAGGCTGGTGGCCACACCGTCACTAGTACATTTGAGGACATGAAGGGTGCAAGTGGGGTCAAAATGTCATTACTGCAGCAGTAGTCTGTCGCGAATCCAATTGCTGTTGATTTGTGTGGGGCTGCATGAAACCAAAGTCACGGCGGTGGCCTGTATAGATTCTTTTTTTCTACACTAAGGAAAATTAAAGGCTTTAACGTTTCCCAAACTGAGCATTATAACTCTGGCGTTAACAGCCGAGGCTGTGATTTTAAAGGACTGTAGCAAAGTCGTTTTAGGTTTAATGTGGCAATTCTGCCAGCACAACGCTGTAATGCAGACTTATTTTTCAGTATAACAACTAGTGCAGGTTGTCCTCAATGTAAAGTTGAAGAAGTCCAGTTTAAAAAAATTTCTTCAATCCTTCAAACATCATAATTTATAGCAACCATTTTATTGTAATTCACTGGCAGATATTTAGAACGAACTGTCAAATGAAATAATATAAATCTAGCTCAATAGTAATCCAGCATTATTGATTGTTGATTTTCACACTGAACTAGAAGGAATAATATGTTAAATAACAATTGTTTGAATTGGTATTTATTCGTTTGTTTGGGAAAAAGTGGCGTGAACAAGGTTAAAGTACCCTAAGATGGAAAATGCACATAATACAGTAAAAAAAACAAAAAAAACACAAAGACAAGCAAAGCTTCAACCAGCGCTGAACGAGCCCTCGCACCCCCTTTCTATGGTAAATCCTCAAAATAATCATTAAACTTTGATCCTATGCTAAGCCCACATTACATGGCATTGGCAAAATGCTTGTCACTTCCGTATTAAACTACTGTCTTGGATAGCTGCTTCCAATTGGGACTCATTTGGTTGAATTTCCTTGTAGAAGTTCGTCAAAGTCAAGGAATTCACCTAAAATGGCTGCTTCAAAAAAAAAAAAAAAAAAAAAAGACTGACTTCCTGTTCAATTCCGGGCATCAGGGAAAAAAGCAGTGTGTCCTCTTATGATAGACATCGGTCGAACTGTGAGTCGGTGAATCTATGAAACTGGTGTTGGGGACTCTTTCTTTCCAACTTTCTTTTCATAAGAAAGTTCAATTCTAAGCTTCAGCTGTTGAGGACCTCTGTACTAATGCCTCCATGTACATGCGACTTGTATCGCATTTTAGAGAAGAGGTTTAGGGACTGTGGTGCAAATGTAATAAAGGGCCATTAGGTGTCATAAAGTAGGGCTAAAGACAAAGTTCCTCCAATTAAAATGTGGCAGGGTGTACAGACTTCTGGCAGGATGTGTTGCAGTCTGGTTACAGTCTGAGTTCATCCAAAAGTCAGGAAAATAAACTTCTTTCCATGAGAAATAATGCATTTAAGAACTCGAACGGTATTCAGTAGCACAGAACGCCACTGTGCATGATTCAACTGTCAACGGAAGAGTTTTGTGTTTGGTAGTAGGCCACTGCCTGGACGTTACCATTGTGGATTCTGGAGCGGGACGGGCAGTTCAATTGTGACACAGATGACAAAATTAAGAAAAATGTATCTCTCCAAACAGTATCTTAGTTAGCATGTTACTTTGTTGTTCATGGAGAACGACTTATGATGTTCGAAGGAGAGGAATGGGGTAGGACGGCACGTGTACAGATAGACCCCAAGTGGTTCTCAAACACCAGCCCTTTCGCCCTGGACGAAAGGAGTGCCCAATTTGCCGCGCCACCTGCCCTTTTAGCCAGGGCAAATAAATTGCCCTTTTTTGCTGCAGCTCATTTACTCCGCCGAGCCGATGGGATAATCCATCAGCTCAACACCCCTGGCCCCAATGCTTCCCCCAACCCAGTGGTGTCTTTAGCCCTTTTTAAATCTATGAGTTTCCCTTCACTTCATAGTGTAAGGTAATGAGCACTTGGAGTGTGTCATTATCCAAACCATGAAACTTTCTCATATATATATTTATAACTGATATGCCTGACTTGGCTGACATTGTCACAACACAATGACATTTTTTTACAATCAGTTTTGCATGCACTATACCAATGTGTACAAATGTTTTCTTTTTTTTTTTTGTGGTTAATGGTGTAAACTTGCTTCTTGTGTTTGTGTACTGTATTTAAAAAACAGACTGAAATAACACTACAAATCTAACGGTGACTGAACTTTTACCCAGTTAAAAATGTTAAACAGCGATTTCTCAGTCTATGTTCGCTGTTTATGAAATGTTGTGCTTGCGCGCTACTTTCGCTCCCATCCTGTGTATCTCTTGGGGATTAAGTCCCCCATATCCATAAAACCTAGTGATGCCCCTGCCCATGGGAAAGATGGTGAGCAACCCCCCCAAACACACACGACCACCACGCCAGCCGAGCCTTGATTTTCCGTACAAATACATTGAGTTACAAGTTTGCTTGAATTAAAGTTACAGGTCAAGATAGGGGGAGAGGTTTTTCTGAAAAGTAAATACTCAATCAAAGTACATGCAGATACTTGAAAATGAACTTAAGTACGGTAATGAAGTATTTGTTGTTTGTTACTTCCCGGCACTATTCGCACCACATTTGAGAAGAAATAGTAGTAGTGTGGTCATTTTTTGAATGCATTAGTCTGCTTTGTGGTGCAAAACTAACGACGAAACGACTAGTTATACAGACACTTGACAGACGTCACGTATTCAGTTGTTATATGACTGGTAACAGCCTTGTGTAACCGTCCCATAGTGCCAAGTCACAACTCCGCCTCCTCCTCTTCATCACTAAGTGCATGTGCAAGGCTGCAGGAGTGGAGAGATGTGACTTTCACACGTTCCCTTGCCTAGTGTGTGCTCTCTGCGTTAGCTTTCCAATTGACATGGTGGATTTGTAAATTAAAAGGAAGACAAGTGCCAGGGTCGCGAGTGAGTCCAACATGGGATTACGCATTGGCACGCCGCTTTACGCATTCGCCTGCGTCTATTTATTTGTCTTCACCCTTCGAGGTGCGCGTTGTCAGAGGCACCCCGCGCCCCCCCAAGGGAATAACCCAGGAGCTCTACGGCAGACACTGCAGTGGTCTCACAATGGCAACATTTTCAGCATTTTAAGCCAGGGCGCCGAGTACCAGCCGGCCAGGCGTCGCGGTGCGCCGCAGGAGCAAGTGCAGCAGCACGGGCCAATCACCATCATCAGCGACGCCAAGCAGCGGGCGCCGGACACCCCGCAGCAGGAGCAGCAGGAGCCCCCCGTTCCCCGGCCTGGCTCCGAGGCGCTCCCGCCCGCGCTCCAGCGGCTGCTCAGGGGCCGAGAGCACCGCCGGGTCCAGGTCCAGGACCACCCGAGCCAGCGGAGCAACGGCACCCAGGCCAAGGTGACCGTCAGTCCGCCTCAGCCCCGGAGGGAGGACGTGATGGTCGCCGATGATCCCTACGACCCGTCCAAGTCCTACGATATGGACCACGACAACCCCTATTACAACCACTACGACGTGTACGAGAGGCCCAGGTCCAGATCGTCCAGACCCGGATATGGCACAAGGTACCATCAGTACGGTAAGTGTGAGGGCTCGGTTCTGTGGACACCGTCGAGACAGTCTATGAACACATGTTCACTCAGCGGACACTTTTATTCGGTACACTTGCACAATCCAGTCACACACACACACACACACACAAGGTTTATTATTGTGTGTACGCGCGTGCGTGCGTCTGTGTCTGTGCTTCTAATATTTGTATCTTTTTCTATACTGTGCACTAGTGAGACAGGCAATATTTCAAAGTACCTTACCCTTGCTAGATATATGTAAATATATGTAACAAATACGTAATAACATAAGCAGCAGGGAAAAGGAATGAATTTGAAATCATAATCAATACAAACTAACTACGGCGGCACGGTGGAGGACTGGTTAGACCCTCTGCCTCACAGTTCTGAGGTTCAATCCCCGGCCCCGCCTGTGTGGAGTTTGCATGTTCTCCCCGTGCGTGCGTGGGTTTTCTCCGGGCACTCCGGTTTCCTCCCACATCCCCAAAACATGCATGGTAGGTTGATCGAAGACTCTAAATTGCCCGTAGGTGTGAATGTGAGTGCGAATGGTTGTTTGTTGTATGTGCCCTGCGATTGGCTGTACCCCGCCTCCTGCCCGTTGATAGCTGGGATCGGCTCCAGCGCTCCCGCGACCCTTGTGAGGATAAGCGGTTCGGAAAATGGATGGATGGATGGAATTATATATATGATAATAAATGTGAAATAAAAATAAAATAATAAAAAATAAAGCAATAATAAATAGAAATGGTATTGTTATTTAAACAAAATATAAACATGAAATAATACTTGTATTATATATTGTTAAATAATGATTTAAAAATGAAATTACAATCAAATGAATGGATGGATGGATAGACAATAATAATAATAATAATAATGTATTAAATACAAAATCCTAGTAATGAATAAGATTTTTTAAATATAATTAAATATACTGTATTATAATAAAAATGAAATCAAGTATGAATCCTAAAAATAAAATGAAATTAAATGTCATTTTATTTTCTGGATTCATAGTTGATTTAATTTATAATAATTTTATGATAAATATGAAACTATTCAATAAATAAGTCTTTAAATCAATAAAATGCATACTTTTGGAAAAACAACAATAAAATAACTAAATTTAATATGTAATAATAAATACAAAATTAAGAAATACAAACACGTATCAAAAATTCCATTACAAAGATAACAAGATCATTGAGTAGAACGCAGACCTGTGCCAAGGCTCAACACCTGTGTCCAGTAGGTGCCTGTAATGTTCTATGTGTGCTATGGACTGAAATTTCACAGTGATAAATCCTTTCATAATCATGAGGCAGATAAAATGTTAGAAACAACTCTCACTTCAACAACGATGATGTACATATCATAACATTGTATTGCATTATAATCTTTGTAAATGCAGCCCTTGTATTGGTTGACATTAATGTTGTGGTTGGTAAGTTACATATTTTCCCCGTATATTTAAGCATGAATTTCAATTTAAATCACAATGCCTTTGTTGCAGGTCTTCCAGATTTGGTGCTTGACCCATACTACATTCAGACTGCCGCTTACGTGCAGAGCACCCCGATGTACAACCTCAGATGCGCAGCTGAGGAGAACTGTTTGTCAAGGTAGGCTGCTGTCTTTTTTAGTCATGGATGGTTTTGAAATAAAACAAAGCAACATAGCAGTTAGTGTGATTCAGAGTCAGAGCCATGACTATAAAGTGCTTGTGGCTAAGCTCTGCCCCTGTGCAACTTTGAGAGGAGGTCAAATGAGCCAAATCCTGCCACTGACGAGCCTGCAGGAGCAGACTGGAGTAAATGGAATCACAGTTTGCCTGAGGAAAAGAAGCCGGTATGGTAAACACATCATCGAACCCAAACAACCACGTGCCTGCGTGCTATTTTCCACCCGCCATTTAAGCTCAGGCTGTTTTCCCTCAGAGGCTACACCTCTGGTCAGGACACCATTGTTGGAAAAAAACAAACATTCTCGCTTCTCTGCAGCTCAGCCTACTTGGCCCGAGACTACGACACACGAATGCTGCTGCGCTTCCCCCAGAGAGTCAAGAACCAGGGTACAGCCGACTTCCGGCCCAGCAGACCGCGCTACGCCTGGGAATGGCACAGCTGTCACCAGTGGGTATAAAGACACTATAAGAGTGGCTTATTATCAAAATGACTCTCAGCTTGTTTGGGTCCAGCGATGGTTAGGGGCAGGGTGGTGTAGTTTGTTCATTTGTTACGATACACTACCGTGCAAAGGTTTGGGCTCACTTGGAAATGCGCACTTATTTTTCAATGAAGATATTGTTCAATTAGATAGATCAGTGGTTCTCAAACGTATTACACCAAGTAACACCTACAAAAATACTGAGTTCTCCAATTACCACCATCATGACCTACATTCAAATATAGTGGCGTTGCCGCGTAGTAGGCCTAAGTGTTCATCCAAAACAAGACACAGGTTAGTCCTAAAAAGTACGTTTAATATTATAACTGTAACATTATGCAATTTGATAATTAACCCTGTGCTTGAATATAGGAAAATAAAAAATAAACCTGTAATGATTCAATTACAATGTATTACACATAAAAGTCAAATAAAAAATTGTACGTGAATATAAATACATTTATGTGTGTGTCTGTGTGTGTGTGTGTGTGCATGCGTATGAAAAGCCAAGAACAAGCGCAACGAAATTGTAACGTTGATCCTTTAGCAGCTTACTTAGCTGAAGTCTCACAAGGCTTGCTATAGCCTCGCTAATAGGATCCACGATGAAGGTTTCTGTATGACTTTTGAGGCCTATGTTTCCCAAAATCTTTTCCAAATCCTCCTACCTTAAGACTGTTTGAATTTGGAGGTTCCTCTGTATATGAGTAACATTGTCTCAGAAGGTTTACAACACAATCAGACGATAGTTAGAACAGACGAGGCATGACTGGCAGTTAGGTTTGAGCCATCTGAACTCTGCATAGCAACAAGTGGCAAGCGTCTGAAAAACATATTAAAATTCTATTTCAGATGTGAAGCTTTCTCTGCAATCACAAATGATTTGTGTTTGTTCAACGTACGTCCGGGAAAGTATAAATACATACGCTAGCGGAATAAAAAATAGGTCATATTGAAAATAGCTTAATTAGAGGCTGCGCTACAATGGGTTAAAACTGGCCATCCAGCACAATATACAGCCCATTGGAGTGTGAGACAAAGCACACATCAGACAGTAAGGTCAGAGTTTCGTAATGTATCACAACTGGCATGAAGATTTTTTTTTTACATTTACTTTTTACTGCTTTTCTAGTGTGTAGTGTACTCCATGACAACACAGAAAACAACACACATCACGATATCTCCGACATTTGTGATATCTTCCTCCCCAAAACCAGATGTCTGTCATAGTCCCTAGACTGACCTGTGAGAGGCAGCATGGTGCTACAGGGCATCTAAACTGTTGAAAAATACAAAGAAGAAGAAGAAAGAGTAGTTGTAGTAGTAGTAGTAGTAGTCGTTAATGGTCATTACTAATGGTCCCCTGGTAAAATCAGCAGTGCTGATTTTTACAATCGTAAATAGTGAACCGTTTTAATATTTATGATTGTTGGCCACGATGGTTTTCCGAGCAGAGTGGGGAGGAAAAGTAACTCTGAACATACCTGGCACCACAGGATAATCGCTCAGGGCAATCTTTTAGAGACATTTCACAATCGGGCCTTTGTTGACTTTGATTGGAAGGGAGTGAAATACTCAAATTCAGCCCGATTATCGGTATATGCGTACTTAGGACAACAAGTCAGGTAGGTATGTCTTCCTGCTAGCTCTCGTAACATTGATAGCACAAGATAATGTGAGAGAACTTCACACCATCTCTCAGTTGTGTTCATTTACAACGCAGACATTGTAAAGCAAACAGCAATAATGAGCCCCTTTCCCTAATGGAAAAATGACTGGCTTCTTGATTCTGCAGAAAATGACCTCATTCCATAGTTATGTGTGGAGGAGGGAAAAAAACAACTGTCTTTGCAAATCCTTCTATAAATGGAGAGCATGTGGCCGAGCTCCAAAACACTGCTGATGGATGCTGTGTAGATTTTATTTTTTTTGTCACAAAGTCAGCTGATCTCTTCATTCACCTATTTCAAAGGTGCTTTATGCTCACCAGATTTGAGTGATGTTCACAGCATTGTCTATAGCTGCACAATTCAATTCAATTATTGTAGCCATGCATATATACTGTTTAAACTTGTTTTAAATTTAGTACAATACATTTTGTACTTTTCAAGTACAGTGCATTTTTAAGTACGGTTCAGTTGTATTTAACTTTTAAGTTCTGTACAATACATTTGTATTTAATCTTTAAAAGCTGTTCATTTTTAAACATGTATTTGAATAAAAATGTTTCAACTAATGTGCGATATTAATTGAACCATTTACAAGTTTACATTTTTCTTTTGTTTTTGATGAACACTTAGGCTTACTACTGTATGTTACTGTATCTTGATGTTGGTAATTAAGATGGCAATAGGAGCGTTAAGTATTATTTGAGGTGGTACTTGGTATGAAGTTTGAGAATGACTGCATTAGAAGGAATGTAGTGTACTGAGAACAAGTGTGTAACAAAATGGCGGTGTGGACCCACAGGCACTATCACAGCATGGACGAGTTTAGTCGCTACGAGCTGCTGGACTCCACCACGCAGCGGTCAGTCGCAGAAGGCCACAAAGTCAGCTTCTGCCTGGAGGACACATCCTGCGACTATGGCTACTACAGGCGCTATGCTTGTACCTCACACACTCAGGTGCTACACACGTCAATTATCAACAGTCCTGTAATATTTGTTGCCAAAATTTTGCTGTTTTTTTTCCTCCTAAATCTGGCTCATTAAAATGTATTCTTTCTTTATGTTTTATTCATTTATCTAATTTAATATTGGTTAATTGATTTTGTGTAACTATAAAAATATTAGTAAAATAAACAATTTTACATATACTGTACATTAAAAAAAAAATAATTAAAAATGTAGACAGTTTATTTATTTTAAATATTGAAAAAAATATATTTTACATAAAGACGGGACGGTACCCAACTGGTTAGCAAATCTGCCTCACAGTTCTGAGGAGCAGGGTTCAAATCCCGGCCTCGCATGTATGGAGTTTGCATGTTCTCCCAGTGCCTGTGTGGTTTTTTTTGTCCTGTTCGGCTGTTAGGTCAAGCAGAATGGAAAATCCATTTTATGCCGGAACAGTTTTACTGCGTCACAGTGGAGTTTTTAACCTTCCGCTGTGGTATTATAATGGAGGTTTATTGAGAATCAGACTTGATCGCTCAAACAGAACAAAGTTTCTAGAAGGGAGAGAGAAACAAAGACAAAAGACAAAGCACTAATTGTAAACAGGATAAGAGAAGTAAATCATTACACAATGAAACATGAAATATGAGTGTTGCATGGGGCTGTCGTGCTACATCCTGTGAGGGAAGGACAGGACAAGATAGAACAGGACAAAGACAGGAGAAGAAGCATGCAGGACAAGGGTCGTGAACCCGGCTGTACAACTGAAGTGTGGTGGCATTAATTATCCATCCATCCATCCATCCATTTTCTGAGCCGCTTCTCCTCACTAGGGTCGCGGGCATGCTGGAGCCTATCCCAGCTATCATCGGGCAGGAGGTGGAGTACACCCTGAACTGGTTGCCAGCCAATCGCCTGGCACATACAAACAAACAACCATTCGTACTCACAGTCACACCTACGGGCAATTTAGAGTCTCCAATTAATGCATGTTTTTGGGATGTGGGAGGAAACCGGAGTGCCCGGAGAAAACCCACGCAGGCACGGGGAGAACATGCAAACTCCACACAGGCAAGGCCGGGGATTGAACCCGGGTCCTCAGAACTGTGAGGCTGACGCTCTAACCAGTCGGCCACCGTCCCACCTGGCATTAATTATGTAAATTATAAAAGACTACAGGACAAGAGTATAAGTGAGGGGATACACAAGCAATTTGCATATTCATGAGTTATTTGTTGCAATAAGTGCGTGACCCCACATCCAGTGAAAGAGTCCTCGGGGTGTGTGCCAGCGGATACATGCAAGTAAATTGATACCGTTTTACATTCACAAAGACTGACAGAAGTGTCCTGTAATTGCTGTGGCCGCACCGCGGCGGCTGAGGACCCGACACAATCAATAGAGGGGTGCGATCAGGCCCAGGGGTCCACCCGAGAGCAGCCCGGCGGACGAGACATGTCCCACACCGAGGGACCCAGGGCGGTCCGCCGGCCCCACCGAGGTGCCCCACAACCAGCCACCCAGCAGGGGCCGCATGGACCCCATTCCACCCCCCCAACCAACCACCCCACCCCACCCACCGCCCCACACAACCCGACAGGGGGGCCCTAGGGTGTACCCTTCCTCTCACCCAAAAATAGCACACCCGCGGCCCTAGTGAGGATAAGCGGTACGGAAAATGGCTGGTGGATGGATTTAACATAAACATTAAAAATTATTTCTTTGATTCCTATCAAATAATTTGTTATTTAAATGTAAAATACAAAAACACATTTTACATAACGTTTTACATGAAATTATTAAATAATTGGTTCATTAATTTCTGCTAAATAAATTAGGAATAATAAAACAAATTATTATTATTTAAATTATTTCTTATACACTTATTTATCTGTCCATTTTAAAAAAATCAAATGTGGTCTTTGAGCACAAATTTACCCACGGAAAATATTAGAAACATCTCTCACTCTTAGTGTAAACTGAAGCCACAATAATAAACATATTGTTAAATGACATTCATTGGGGCACAGACCTCCCCTTAAGATGAACTTTATATATATATATATATATATATATATACATATATATAATTCATTTTGATTATCAGCACCAAATTGAACATCATAAAACAGTGATTCTTAAACTGTGTTACGAGTGCCATTAACGAAAGAGCTCTGACTAATGTACACACAGGCCCCCTCTAGTGGTGCGTAAAAGAATCACTGCCAGAGGACTATTCAGTTTTGCATTTTAAGAACTATCTACCCATTCTTTTTCTATACCGCTACTCCTCACAAGGGTCGCGGGCTACTGGAGCCTATCTCAACTACCTTCGGGCGGGGTACACCCCGAACAAGTCACTAGCCAATCGCAGGGCACATAGAAACAAACAACCATTCGCACTCACGTTCACACCGACGGGCAATTTAGAGTCTTCGATCAACCTACCACGCATGTTTTTGGGATGTGGGAGGAAACCGGAGTGCCCGGAGAAAACCCACGCAGGCACGGGGAGAACATGCAAACTCCACACAGGCGGGGCCAGGATTTGAACCCCGGTCCTCAGAACTGTGAGGCAGGTGTGCTAACCAGTCGGTGACCGTGCCGCCTACCCACATCATGTTAACCAAAATTGAATGCCTTGTTGGATCCAATTAACACCCCTAAACAAAGTTATGGAGAAATTGATTATGCTGTTTTTTTTTGTCGCGTTAAACTTCCAAACAACAAATGAACTACTTGCTTAACTAAATGAACGTCTCACTTAATTAAATAGACACTTTCATTTATCCCCTCAGGTAAAATAGGGTAGCTTCAGTTCAAACAGATTAATCAAAGCATGGTGTCTTGTCACGTGTTGTAAAGAAGTTCCCTGGCATGTTAAATACTGATTAGCATTCCAATAGCCTTTGACGTGATCCCAGTTAGTGTACCGGGGAGTTTCGTGCTTTATTAGTTCCAACCAGACGTGTTGTTTCTCTGCATCCTGCAGTTCTTTAGATGCTTTTAAACTCCACTTTGGTCACAATTGCTTCAAGGCACGATTAATCATCCATCCATTTTCCATGGCGCTTGTCCTCATTGAACTGGAGCCTATCCCAGCTGACTTTGGGCGAAAGGCGGGGTACACCCTTGACTGGTCGCCAGCCAATCACAGTGCATATACAGACAAACAACCGTTGAAACCTATGGACAATGTAAATTCTTCAGGGAACCTCAGTGTGTTTTTGGAAGACGGAGTACCCGCCGAAAACCCACGCAATCATAGGGAGAACATGCAAACGCAACCTGGAGTCGAACCCAGAACCTCAGAACTGTGAGGCAGATGTGCTAACCTGAAGTCACTGTACTGTCCACAAGTAATCAATTCTACACAACAGACAGAATTCCTAAGAATGAATTATGCCCATTTCTAGGACAAAATGTGTACAGCTCTGTATTAAAAGTGATTGTTTATACAGATAATTCATATGGGTGCCGTCCGTTTTCCAGGGTCTGAGTCCAGGATGTTACGACACCTACAACGCAGACATTGACTGCCAGTGGATAGACATCACGGACGTGAAACCAGGGAATTACATCCTCAAGGTGGGCCGCATGGAAACGTCACCAGACGTATTTACTGCATTCTTGTCATCATTGCCATCTTGTTCACTTTTTTGTCCACAGGTCAGCGTGAATCCTTTCTATCAGGTGCCAGAAGAAGACTACACCAACAACATCGTGCGCTGTGACGTCCGCTACACGGGCAACTACGCCTACTTGTCTGGTTGTCACATGGCAACGTAAGAACCGGCTCGCCATACCTTACCCATGAGCCTTTAAATATTCTCCTAATTACGATTCAATGTTACTTTTCAGGTATTGATGGAGGGTAATGGTTCACAGCATCTCAACTGTGTGGCTGACATTGAGGAGGACTGCATCTGAACGTATTTACAGCACAAGCGAGCCATTGTTTAACACAATTTGAAATGTTGGAATACTCATAGTTTATATGGACATAAATAGAAATTATTTTCAGTGCATGCCCTGTCCCTTGAATAATTGTTTTCTTAAGATTTGGACGTTATTTTTCATTCCTTTCTTCCTGTTTTTTCTCCTTAACTTCTCACAGTCTCTTTTTTTTTTATATTTTACGTTTTACTTTTGATTGTTCTCTTCTTCCCCATGAAGCATCGTAAATAATAAAAACCATTAAAATCTTCAAAATGAGAATTGATTACAACATAATACAATAACATGCCTTATTTTTTAAATCACAATGAAAGTATGCCAGTTATTTTTTAATTGCGAAATGTGTTCAGTTACTAATCTTATTTGAATAAAAGTTTGTGATAATGTATCATTTGCAAGAAACATCAATTTGAAAAGGCGCACCTGTTTGTGTGTGTGTGTGTGTGTGTGTGTGCACGCGTGCGTTTGTGTGCGCGAGCATGTGTGGGGCAATGTTTTCTACGCCTCCATGTCTTTATTATGTAAACTATAGGAACCTATATGTATGACATTTTTGTCTGATAAATGTATAGCATATTCTATTCTAATCTGGTACAATATCGTACTGTAAACTTTGTATCATTATTAGAATAGAAATCCATCCATCCATCCATTCATACATCTATTGTCTATCTAATGTTAATGCAAAGGCAACATTACACATTGTAAAGCTTACTTCATCCATTCGCCATCAGAGCGCTAATGAAACTCATTTGTGAAAAATATGCAGCGAAAGTTCAGCGTTTACTTCGATGCTTTTTGAAAATCTTATCTTTTCGTTTCCGCTAGTTTTTTAATGAAGTTTATTTACACACAAAGTATACAATAGAAGAGGTCATTTGAAAATTAGAATACAATAATAGTGTATAACTTCAACATATACACATGATAACACGCCAGGGAGGTTCTAGAGGATAGAAAATAGACAAATGAAACAATGAAAGATTAAATAAAACAAAAGACAAAATTAAATAGGTAAAATATTGTAAAGTTTACAATAATTATATGAGTTTTTTGCTATAGGTCGGCAGAAATAGAAATTTGATAAAATAATAACAAGGTTAATTTAATACAATTGTGAGCAGGGAGACTTTTCATATTCAGTAATACCAAATAACACATTCTTCCAAAGTAAACGGAAAACAACAGAACACAAGCGAATTTGCGCATTTATTTTTATTTTTTAAATAGCTTTATTTCAGAAACAAAACATTGGTCACAAAAACGTACACAAGCAAGTATATTAAACTGTTCACAAATATTTATAATCTTAATAGCTTTTTGATTTTGAGAGGATTTAATAGAAAGGATGTACAGACTAAGCTCACTGTGCAAAGTAGCAAACGATAGTTTCTCGCGAGCAAATTTACATTTATGGATGTGAAATTTTGCCATCTATAAAATGAGATTATTTTTAAAGGTTTTGTTGGATTTACCGTTATTATAACTACAATAGGTGAGCCCAAACAGCACATCCGTCCAATATAACTTAAAAGAATGATCAATATTGAGAGCAATAAAGTCACAGATCTCAGTCCAGTTTTCTGACAATGGAGCAGTGCCAAAATAAATGAGTAACTGTTTCAACATGTACAGAGCAAAAAGTACATTTCACATTAATATCTATTTTGTATCTTTTAACAATATGATCATTAGATGGATAGAATTTATGAATCATTTTGAACGAGATTTCTTTAACTTTATTGGATGTTCATGAAACCAAAAACTTGCATATCTTGTATATTTATGACGTCTACAACAATCGACCCGTCCGTCCTTTAACAGAGTCCATTATAATATGAATTACTTCGGTTTATATAGCACTTTTCATGGGACCCAATGACGCGGAACAGTATCACAATGGTATCTCTTAAAGATAAATTTTACATTTTTCATTTTTTATTTTTTATATTGACATATATCGTACATTATTCGAGGCTACGACGTCCAGCGTACAAGACAAGTACCCGGATGTGTTCTGGCTCCCCACCGAGAAGCGTTCAGGAACCCACGATGCATTGTGGGATGATTTTTTTTTCTTATGACGTCACGGAGCACTCGACTGGAGCGAGCTAGTATACAAACACGAATTAGCACACTTGTTTGAAAGCGCGCTAGTAAGCTAGCTGCCAAATTGCACTCAACCTGTGTGTGTCAGTTTACGCCAGTGTTTCTCTGTAAAATGTTACGACTCAGGACTTAAATTGTACACAAGTTTTGTCGTTATGCATTCTATCAGCGTGTCCATTCCCTCTTTTCGTTCGGAAAACAACCACATCGAGAGGGGCTACACGGTGAGCTAATATCTACTTTTGTACGTTTTTTTTTTACACAGCGAAGTGTATCTATTTTCTAACCCCTTTAAAAAAATAAAAAAACATTCATATCATTCCGTACATTGTCAGTGCTTTGTCGCCATTTAACGTCGATGTGTCTGTTTTATTGACATTACAACAACAGCCCCTACTGTGTGACATTCCAAACAGTTAAAGCTGAAGGACAGGCCAGTTAATATGAAACGCTTTTGGTTTTTAAGGGTAGTAAATTAACAGGGTTGCTTGCTTTTTTTTGGGGGGGGGGAACTACATTTCCCTATGTGCTTTTGGTGTCTTTAAACGCAATTGACATTGTCAGATGTTTTCTAATCCAGTTGATCACCATTTTTTATTTGATTTTTAAACGTTTGTCCCGGTAAGGTGGGCTTTTTTTCTATGACAGTGTTGTGTTTGTGTTTTTTTTCATTATTCATTATTCTGTATTGCTTCCTATAGTTGTAGACGCTGACCCCTGTTTTCACTTTTACAGTTAGCTTTAAACTACAAAACAAAAATACAAAAAGTTTTCATATTATACGTACACATCGTTAACTTAATATTGACTGTCAAAGTCATTTTTGAACGTTTTCAGAAAACAAGAAAAAGCACAACTAATTCCACAAACAAGTGTCCAGTTGCCTCGATTCAGCCTTTGCGCATTACCATGACCTGGATGAGTGAAAATCTACACCGCCATAAAAAAAAAAAAAAAAAAAAAAAATTTATTTTAGCAAAGACGTTGCTATTTTTTCTTGATATTGTGACAGTCAGTTGAAAATAACTTGGGCCAGCAGTGATGCTATTATGCTAATGATACTTGGACACAAACTGACTTTCTTTAAAATAAATAAATTTCCTAGCTGCTAGTGGTTGAAAACTGTTTTGCGTTTGATAAATGACGACAGATGTCATCGTTGTGTTTTTACATGAATGTGTGATGATGTCAAGCTGCAGGTCTTCCTGAAAATGAACTTTATGAACATGAAACACTATGTATCATCATCTGGTATTGTAGTGATTCTCAACCAGTGTGCTGTGAAAAATCATCAGGGTTGCTGTGGGAAATGATCCAATTTCACTTAATTGTCTGAAAATCATTTATTAATGACAAAATATATATGTATACAGGGTGATTGAAAAATAACTCCCTATTTTAAAATACTTATTTATTCAGATGTTGTAATATCGTTCTCAATTTTTTTTGTGTATTTTCCATGATTAAAGGAGCAAGTCTATTCTACCAAACCAACGACTTTGGAAGAACTTGAAGGGCGAATACGAGAAGTACTTAAAAATAGGGAGTTACTTTTCAATCACCTGGTGTGTGTGTGTGTGTGTGTGTGTGTGTGTGTGTGTGTGTGTGTATATAGATATCTATATCTCCAACTCTCACTGGAGTGGTTTGCAGCTGAGTGTGAAGCGGCTGGGATGAGAATCAACACCTCTAAATCTGTAAAGGGTGGAGTGCCATCTCCTGGTAGGGGATGAGATCCTTCCCCAAGTGGAGGAGTTCAAATATCTTGGGGTCTTGTTCACGAGTGAGGGAAGAATGGAACAGGAGATCGACAGGCGGATCGGTGCAGCAGTGATGCCGACTTTGTATCGTTCTGTTGTGGTGAAGAAGGAGCTAAGCCGAAAGGCGTAGCTCTCAATTTACCGGTCGAGCTAGGTTCCTACCCTCACCTATGGTCACGAGCTGTGGGTAGTGACCGAAATAACAAGAGCCCGGATACAAGGGAACTGAGTTTCTTCCGCAGGGGCTCTCCTTTAGAGAGAGGATGAGAAGCTCGGTCATCCGGTAGTGGCTCAGAGTAGAGCCGCTGGTCCTCCGCATTGAGAGGAGCCAGATGAGGTGGCTCGGGCATCTGTTTAGGATGCCTCCTGGACGCCTCCCCGGTGAGGTGTTCCGGGCACATCCCACCGGGAGGAGACCTCGGGGACGACCCAGGATACGCTGGAGAGACTACGTCTCTCGGCTTGCCTGGGAAATCCTCGGGATCCCCTCGGAAGAGCTAGAAGAAGTGGCTGGGGAGAGGGAAGTCTGGGCTTCCCTGCTGAGGCTGCTGCCCCCGCGACCCGACCTCAGATAAGCGGAAGACAATGGATAGATGGATGAGTGCCTTGGCTCGATAAATGTTGGGAAACACTGATTTAAAGATTTTCAGTTTGTGTTACTTTACACACAATGCAAAAGCATGTTCATTATAAAGTGACTTTTCCCTTTCACAAGCAGCAAGGGAGAGTGAGACTGATGGGAGGAAGTTCAACCATCATTGACTCATGTTTCGTTCTGATAATCACTGGCACATCAGTCATCATTCTTGTTTGACTGGAAGTGGATCAGGACACAAACATCCCCTTTTTTTCTTATGGTCGTTCCTCTCTTTCAGGTGTTTCGAATAGATGTGCTGATGAGCGGAAGGCAACATGCTGTTGAGAAACGCTACAGTGAATTCCATTCCTTGCATAAAATGGTGAGATGATTAAAGGTCACACACTTCCATACGTCATGACATCATTAAACAGACTTGGAAATATTTAGTCACCAAAGATGACAATTTGGGTGTAATGTACGAGTGGGCTGGGCGATTGTGGGAAAAAATGACAATCGCGATCATTTTGATTGATATTTAAATATCAATTAATAAACATGATTATTCATTGATTTTGAAACTTAGTATTTATTTAACTACCAAAACCCATATTTAAGTATAACTTAAAAGAACAACCAGAAAATAAATTTGTAACAGGTAAAATAATGTTTTAAAAAGTAGAAATAAAAATATAAAATAAATAAAAATAAATACAGCCAAGGCTAAAAACATTGGCATGCCTGGGGTGACGGTATTGTCTATTAAATATATTTGTCTAAAAAAAATCCTCAATATTCTGGCATTTAGCAAATAGAA
Source organism: Phyllopteryx taeniolatus (assembly GCF_024500385.1). NCBI lineage: Eukaryota > Metazoa > Chordata > Actinopteri > Syngnathiformes > Syngnathidae > Phyllopteryx > Phyllopteryx taeniolatus. Next base: position 13,887,977 of record NC_084516.1, on the reverse strand, counting down.
ATAATGTTGATAAACCTAACTGTTTTAAAACAGGACAACTTTAGTCTGATTTCATGTCAGCGAGTCAGGGGGGAAGAAAAGCATTTGTCTTTTTATTCAAGGCCATGACTTTCTCTGCTGTTCCTGCTGTACGCACCCTGGCCTCTTGGGGGCAGTGTGGTGCAATGCATGCATGGAGCTACTGTCGGCTAAAAAAAGTGTAGAAGAAAGTCACGATAAAACTTTATTAAACTTGTTTTTCACAGATTAGGAAGAATATATGCCCGTGTGTATTGTTATATTACCTGTCTGCATGTTTAACAGCATTAAATATACAATGGGTGTAATTCTTGTGCGTTTAGTTTTACAGTGACCTCCAACTGGGGTGTCAATAAACATCTTCAAGCTCGCTCAGGGAGGGCAGAACAACATGCGTCACAAGCTTACTACAAACAACACAGGCTACGTTCAGGGTGCGTTTACAATGCAGGAACTTGCATGTGCAACCCGTGCTGCGGCACATTAATTGTTTTTCTTGGATTTATACAATTTTTATGATTGGAATAATTTTATAATTTGGAATTGGATTGGAAAATGCAGTCACATTGCTCATATAGTTTAAATTATATGGGCCAGCCTATTGATTTGTAATTTGAAGGCCCTGGGCAGATGAAATTGTTATTGTAGCACATAGAAGCTGAAATGTGATTGGACAAAAATGAATGTTAACATCTACTAACACTACAAAATGTAGAGAATAGACTGTTGGCAATAAATTAATACAGTTTCATTGAACTAATATCATAATTGAGTTTGTAAATGTAGGTCAGTGCTTCTGATGACGTTTAGGCCTGCAGACAGGGCCTTGCTGGCCCTGACAGCTCACCGCTGGATTGTACCTTTTTATGATCCTGGTGCCAGGGAACTGTTTCATCATGGGTAAAACTGCAAAAAAATCAAATAAATTCCTCAAAAACAAATTGCATGTAAGTAGCAGGCTACGTTTCTTGTTCAAAAAGGATGACACCGTAAGAATAAGACAATAGGATAGTACCATTTTTTTATTGTGGAGCGGCATGACTAAATCACAGTGAAAGAAAATTCCTGTCAAAGAAGTGAGTGAAATTGTTGCGTGCTGTAATTTCATTTGTCTGTGTGTATCTAGACAGCATGGTGAATTACTGACGTTCTGAGTTCGAATTTCATTTGCCTTTGCATGTTCTCCTGGTATAGTCCTGCTTTCCCTCACGCTCCATAAACATCCACGTTAAGTTCATTGAACACTCTAAATTGCTCATAGGTGTGAATTCGAGAGTGACATTTTTTTTGTTGTCTGTGTTTTTTGATTGGCTGGCGACTAGTCCAAGGTGAACCATGCCTCTCGCCCAAAGTCAGCTGCGATAGGCTCCAACTTGCCAGGGACCCTAATGAAGACAAACGCTTTAGAAAATGGATGCTGTGTTGGCACACAGGAAATCTCAGCCGCAAACAATCTGTTCATTGCTTTGTTTGCAGTCTCAGCCATAAATACTTCCTCTTCCCACTTTTGATTTTAAAGAGGGCCTCTCAACAGAACACGTGTTGCTCCTATATTTGTATTTTCTTCTGCCCCTGGGCTAGTTTGTTTCCAAAAGTAATTGATAAGAAGGTTACAGAATAATCATAATAGTAATAATAACACAGTTAATTTCTAGGCACCTTTCAGTGCCCACAAGGGCTCCTTAAATACAATAAATCAACCTGCAGGGGAGATACAATAAATAAATAAAGTATTACAGAATGAAAGTGTTTTTAATCAATTTTCATGAAACTTTGTAGAGGGTGCAATCCAGATTTTATTGTATGCAAACATAATCACAGGATTTAATTAGGAATGCATTTCATATTTTTTATTCATTAAAAAAATAATAAAATATCCTTGTTCGTAAAAAAAAAAAGCTAAAATGGAGGCAACAAATAAGACAAAAATTATATCATCAGAAATTCATAAATAAATGCTATCCTTTTACATTTTAATAAGTGTAAACTAGAGGCAACAAATAAAAAAGACAACTCTGAAACATGGTACATTTGTGGTAAACTACGGTAATACATACTGTAATGACATGAAGTAAGCTTTAAAATGTTGTGAGATTTGCTTACCTTTTTCACAATTTTTATTAATTCATGTTTCCAGCTGAAGAAGAGCATAAAACCACCCGAGATCCCATCCAAGCATGTGAGGAACTGGGTTCCCAAAGTACTGGAGCAGAGGAGGCAAGGACTGGAGCTCTACCTGCAGGTACTTGCCAACACTAGACCTGTTTGTCTGCCATGTTGTGCGTTTGTTACATTACTTAAGATCTCAACATTAGACCAAAATGAAATGCAGTGGTACCGGTAGCTCGATATAGGAGAGACTCGACTTACGAGTTTTTCAAGATGTGAACAGTCACTCGACGGATTATTTATTTATTTATTTTGTCGTGGGTTGTGAGCGCTAATTGGTGGCAGGTAACTTCACAACAAAGCAGCACATAGCGAACAATTTCATACACAGTGCTTGCTGTTTATTTCCACTTACAGTTGAAGTTTAAACAAAACAAAGAGAATTACATGTTTATTTAACCAAAGCCCATAACTTGCAAATGTCCGCTAGTTCAATGCCAGCAGAAGATGCAAAATGGCATTGACGGGTTAACGAAACTAGCATCGATAGTGCGGTAGTTATAACCTTTTAAGCAACGGATATTTAAACACAAACGTTCCATCAACACGTTAACTGACAATATAACAATACCGAGAGGCATCTATTCTATGTCTTCTGCGAAAAACGACTAATATTACTGCAGCTTACTGAGTCGCATAGTTGTAAAACTCTTCGTCATATGTCTGTATTATACTGCCCTTTGATGGCCAATGCCCACACACTAAAAGGCTCATGTCAATGAGCATTGATGCATGAACTCATGATGCACAAACTGATTATTTACATTCAATTTAATTATGTTATGACTGTATGGTTTTATAAATTAAAATACTGTAGAGTGCTATTTTTCTTATTACAAAACTAACAACTTTTGTTGGTGTTTTATGTGGTGCTGGAACGGATTAATGGCATTTCCATTCAGTTGAAAGGGGAAAGATGATTTTGAGATACAAGTGTTTTGAGTTACGAGTGTGATCATTAATGTCTTGTCTCAAGGGACCACCGTACAATCATTCAAAATGTCAATCAGAAGACTTAACAGTTTCATTATTGTTGAAACATGATTGAACAAAGTTTCTGCTGCATAAACAACTGGAAGGGTACATTATGGTCATCCAAAGTAGGGGGAAAAAAGGCCACGCAGGGTAAGAATGCTGTTTTTTCTGATGCTTTATCTGTCTTGCCAGACAATAATTATGGAGAATGAGGTTCTTCCAAGAATATTCCTGGACTTCCTCAATATCCGCCATTTCCCTTCACTGCCGAAGACTGAGAGCTGTGGGTAAGTTGAAGCTGAATTCAAATAAATCAAATGGCTTGTTTTTGTGGCTTTCTATGGTAAGTTAGTTGTCTGTCCACTTGAATGCTTTGTGCCTTACGCTCCATTTTGCCTTCTTTAAGGTCATTCGATACAGACTCAATGGAATCAACGTGAGTCTGTTTTGTTGTCTTGTACATAATAATAATAGTTTGTCACTCAAATTAATAAAAAATTTAATTGGCGGTTTGTTTGTGGGACTTTTTCAGTAAACTTTCACACCAGCCCGTCATGGTGTTTCTAAATGACCCCTACCTGCTGCCGGATGCACACGGTGAGTTCAGGCCACAACGTTAGGTATACCAGCATAATCAGTGAGAGCCAATACACAAATTCTGCCTTTAAAGTTGCACTAAATTTGACACATGACAGAGTATTGTTAACAAGCCGGACAAATTTGAACGGGAAGAAAAATTGCAAAGTATGTGAAATAACACTTCAAAAGCGTCATTAATTGAGGCTGAATGCTCTGTAAACCCTGCCTCTAGGCACACAATCTCACAGGCTGCAGAGATGCTCTCTGTGGTGTCCAGGTGTGTGTTTGTTTTGGCTGAAACACAAATGTTCCTGACAAAATATCCAGAAAGTTCCTGAGAGGTGATGATAGGGGTTGGCATCTCTAAATAAGGAAGTGGCAATTCCGCGAATGGCCACTGCATGGAATAAGGTCACTTGGTAATTATATAGTGGGGGAGGTGTGACTCATGCTGTTCCCCCGTTGTTGCCCCTCCCAAAGAATCCTGCCAGCTGAGATGGTAAAAAAAGAGTTTTAAGATATATCTCAACAATGCCGTACTATATCGTTCTTAATCTTTGCTTTTTATTGGAAAAAGTGCAAAGAACGAAATATTTTATTTTCATCCCTGGTTTTAAATGCTTTTTTTTCTTTCGTTTGTGGCTTTCAGATGCATTTTCAAGTGTCGTGATTGAAGGTGTCATCCATGGAGTTTTCTACGCTGATCTCCAGCCCAGGTAGAGCCACAAAAAAAGCTGGGAAAAGGTCTGCCTTGGAGCAAGTCTTGGAGAAACTGAACCACATTTCCATTGTCTTAAAAATACAGTATTTCATTTTTTATTTTTTTTTGCTTAAACTTTAATATCAGCATGGATTTGAGGCATTTGAAACAATAATTAAGTTAATCAAGGAGTTTTAATGAATGAAGCAGCAAAATAGTCATTTTTTAAAACATTTTCTACTGTGAAATATTCATTCATAATTTAGAGAAGGGAGATTTGTTTGACTAAAATACGCCGATTGAAGGACATCAGACGCTCTGAGAAGGCCCATGGGAAATGAGGCGTTTGAAGGCCTCCTGGTGGGGAAAAAAAATAGGGAGAGCAGGGAAGTGCCACTCCCTTTCAAACACCAGCGCCTGGGTCACAGAGGACTTTAAAGGGACATTGGGTTCATTGTAAACCTTGCAGACAGACCTCACTTTGGTTTAATTTTGTCCATGCACCTATGAGATTGATTTATTTTAATGATTTTTGACACACAAAAAAACACTTATTAAAACACTTAATGGCCAGTATGTAACACTAATTTCAGTAATGTCCCAGATGGGATGCAAATACTGAGTATCAAATTTTGTGCAATATGAAATCAAACACATTGTCGCACAGGTGCATCTCATTTAATTATAATATTGCAGTTCAATTCAAAAAGCCAAACTCATTTACACTCATTAAACACATAGTCAAAGACTTTTTCGGAAGGCCAATGATCAATTTGGGGGTTTTGTTAAATCATGGTATATTTCACTCTGAGTGCAGTGAACCTATGAATTTCAGTTTTTGAATTGAACTACTGAAATTAAATATTCTGATTTATTGAGCTACTCATGTATGTTGTTATGTATAGTAATAGCTATCCTGGAAGTAGTCAATGTGGTCAACTGCGATCTGTGAATTGATGTTACACTTCAACACAGCAGTTTT